>NW_026733358.1:0-34928 GCF_028476545.2 Physella acuta
ATGTTTCTTGACTTCGGAATATAAATGGATAATGTGGTCAGCACTATGCCCTGCCGCCTTTACTTTTCCTAACGTGAGTTAGGTACCCATCAGAGTTGGGTGGACTCAGGGACGTTCTACTGACTGAACCCGGATTCGAACTCAATACTATCGAGTTAGCAGTCTAGCGCTCTGGGGTCATCCATAAATGACGTCACGCTTTTTTTACATTTTTACCTCCCCACTCCCCTCCGTCACACGTCGTCACAAAAAGTCAGACCCCCCCTAAAATGACGTCACACCTCAACCTACAACCCCCCTCAAAATTGCAGTTGAATTTTTTTTAAACATCGATATTTTCCAAAATCTTGTCTAAACTTTTACAATTTATTAAAACAGTTTTCTAAAACGCGAAATAACGTCTAAAATTCGTTTTCTAGCATTGCTTTTTTATAATGCAAAAATGTGACGTCGCAACATCTGAGCCCCCCCCTCCCCCTCATCACACATCGTCACAAAATTACGGACCCCCCGCCCCCCCCTACGAGTGTGACGTCATTTATGACGTCATGGATGACCCCTCTAACGCTAGACCACGCCGCCCAACAATAAATTAAAGACTTTTTAAAAATTTGAAACTATTACATTTTCATTTACAGTTTTAAAGTAAATGATTGAAATGTAAGGTATATTTTTTTTCAATATACTCGAATATATTTTATTTTTTAAACTTTCATATATTATTGTTTGACACAAATAATGTGTGTTTGTTGTGTGTTTGTGTCTATGCGGGGGATGTCATTTAGGAGGAGGAGGGGGGGGGGAGGCTAGGGTTAGAACGCTTGCTTGATAACCGAATGCTGTGATTTAGTACCCAGTTTCGAGAACTTTCCCTTGACTCAATTAACACTCACGACCAAAACAAAAAACACTTGGGGGGGGGGGGGGAGAAGATATCTAACGCCTGGCGTAAACGTGTCTATCGGTGACAATGACCGTATAGCAGTACAACACCATTCGGCGACAGCAAAAATTTTCAGGAGTCTTGGGCCGCTCATATGAGCCACCAGTTACACTACCACACGGACGCATGACTCCGTCCCTTGTTCTGCTTAGTCATCGGTTACCGAAACCTACAACAATCGCCTCTGGGGGGTGACACCATTAAGTGTCGCACCGGGTGACACCCGCCACTGTGTAGACACTTACATTGTATTTTTGTAAATCCTCTGTAATTTTTATCTTTTAAGTATTTCCATGAACCTTATTTTAAAATAGGCCGAGCTCTATAAAGGTCAAACAAATAAGACAGTACATGAATATGAAAAATTAGACTGCAGATTCGGACACCTGTTGACGAATGAGTATGTGACTAACTAGTATATAATCAGTATCTGTCAATGTTTATTTATTTAACAATCTTCATTGGCTTGGGTCACTTTTAATGTAATGTTTTCTTTGTTATAAATTATCAGTACAATTTAATTATACTCTTCAAAATTACACATCTTGAATAACATAAAAACCGTTTGCTCACCTAATTCGACTTTAATTCGATACTACTGGTTTGTAATTTATTGTCTACATCAAATCTCTGAACAGTTTTTAAATTCGTCGTAAAAAAAAAACCAAGAAAAAAAAATTAACTCTTACTGTGGATGTGACACGCTAAGATTTAATAATAACCCTTATTTCTAGTTACTAAAGCAAAACGTATTCACTTACTTTTAACTAAACAGTAAGACAAGGAATAATCAATCAGAAACTCTGTTGAACTTACAAATATCGGATATCTGAAAAATGTTTGTGTCATATTTAGCCACTGTAGTTTTCTGATTTTTTGGTCGCTACAGACTTTTGGAATAGGAGGAACGCCTGGTTTTTGTTCACTGAAGACAAACGATCTGTCTGGGTGTGAAATAAAAATGATTTTAACATTCATGAGAAATGTTTTGATAAAGAAATAATATAATGAAATATAATATATTACATGCATGAAACTAAAACATTCTTAACAGCAATTTAATAATGTATATATATATATATATATATATATATATATATATATATATATATATATATATATATTCAGTTACGTCTTAAAGAGTATCCTATTTCTAAATGTACAAGAAGGGAAGTAAATTCTTTTGGTAGAACAAAAAGAACAGGGGATGTAACTACACGATAAAACTTTTAAACTCTTTTCAACTGTGATCCAAGTGTAAACGTTAACAATATTACACGAAGACATTCTGTAAAACAACGGTGTGCCTTATATTTATAACATGTTGCCATCACCATTTGACTTGAGTCACCACAATGTTTAAACAACAGTTACCACCATAAAAAAGTGGGTCACCACCATTAGACTTTGGTCACCAACGTCTTATATTAATCACCAATATCAAATTGCGGTTGTGGTCACCATACTTAAGTAATGTTTACTACCATTATAAGTGGTCACCAAAAAAAAAATTATTTAACCTAAATTAAGCATTCAAAATAAACCGATTTTTTAAACATTATTTTAGTCTAGTTCTAACTAATGCAATTATTTTTTCTCCATTTAACTACTATATATAGGCCTACAATTGAAGCTCCTTTTATATTAACCTCCTTTTATATTAACTAAGCCTAACGCTAGCCTCCTGATGTGAACTAATCCTAACACTAAGCTTTGTAAAACCATGAAATAAATTATTATTACTTGAAAAAAAAATAAGTGGTCACCAAGTAATCACCAACATCCGATTGTGGTCACTATCTCTCAACAGCGCTCACCACCATTATAAGTGATCACCATCATCAAAAGTGGTCACAACCATAAGCCACACCATAAAAAAAGTGCCACCATCATTATCTTGTAAATAAACTACCAGAATAAATGGTACAGGATTTCGATTTAGGCAGCGGCACAACCCAGTGGCGTAGCGAGATCGGATGTCACCCGGTGCGGCACTTAATGGTGTCACCCCTTACTCAGAGGCGTAGCGATCCTTCCCGGGGACAAACTTTCAATTTTCGATTTGCACCCCCCCCCCCCCCTCAAACTTTCGATTTGCACCTCTTAAAAGACTATTTAACACTCGAATTATCTCTTAATTAAGTGGAATTATCATTTTTCTCTATATATTTTGCTATTTTTTTGCCTCGGCATCACCCCCCTAAATGGTTTCACCCGGTGCGTTCCGCACCCCCCGCACCCCCCTCGCTACGTCTCTGGCACAACCATCAAGATCACTTTCCAGTTAGTCTGAAGAAAAAAACCCACGAGGGATGTCCCCAAAAGATTGGACAAAATCATGGGTTACAAGACTAGATAGGTGGTCGGCGTGGTCGAGTCGGTAAAGCTCGTGGTTGCTAAACCCGAAAAGTCTCGAGTTCGAACCCTCGGGCAGATGAGGCTCGTTAGCTGGGGTCAGGCATTCTTCTAGGAGAGACAACTGCTGCCTTGTAGTTTGTTCTTGGTTGGACAAAGGCTACGGAAGCAAATCCAAAAAGAAAAGCAGACTTAAGTCGGACTCAATGGCCTCAATGGCGCATAATTAGATGACACGTATACTTAATTGTGTTAAAGGGGATTCCTTCCAACACTAAAATTAAGAACGAAGTTATATAAAAAAAAGGACTAGATGGACAGACTAGCTCAGAAGTAATGAAGTAAGAATGTTCTCTACCCTGCGGTAACCCAGGCTTACCTTGTCTTATGTTGATTTTAATTATAACTTACCAATCTATGTGGAATGGCGTGGCCTAATGGTAGTGCTCTTGTCTGCAAGCCCGAAGGTAAGGATTTTGTATTTCGGTTCGGACTTTTGACTGTGGAACATCCCTAAGTCCACCCAACTGGGTTCCTGACTTACGTTGGGAAAAGTTAAGCCGCTGGGCACAGTGCTGACTATATTGCCCCTTTAAGAGGCGAGTTCAAGAAACATAAACTCTACTTCATCTTACCTATAAAGGAACTTTACCTACCAAACTATGCAACTTTCTGATTATAGTCTGATTATGTAACAGTTGGAATATAGACTGACGTTAAATATGTAACAGTTTGATTATAGAGGTCAAGAAACATGTGCACTCTACTCCATTTCTCCAATGGATCACATGGTCTAAAAAGAGGTGCTTTTTACTTTCTCGTATATACGAAGTATAGAGAAAGTCTTGTAATCGTGCAAAAAAAAAAATCGTGTGTCTGTCTGTCCGTGTGTAAACACGATAACTTGAGTACCGTTACAGCTAGGTTGTTGAAATTTCATATATAAGTATTTAATCAAAATCGTAGATCCGTATCAACTTTTGAGCGATTTCCGATAACCGGAAGTGGTACTTTTCCTACTTTGAATTTTTTAAAAGCCTATAACTTGAGTACTATTTCAGATAGATAAATGAAATTTCATATGTAAGTAAAAGATCTAATTCTCTACCTTCTATTAGATTTTGAGTCATTTCCGTTGACTGGAAGTAGTACTTTACGCTACTTCCGATTTCTCAAAAAACTAATGTAAATTTTAAAAGTAATAATAATATTGCGCACTATTATGCGCTTTTTTATTTGGCGTTCACTTGGTGTGCAATTAATTTGTCTACAAGATTTTATTCTATTTTTAAAACTTTAAGTATTTAAAATGGATTAAAAATCATGTCTATAGCCCGAGTTCCCATCCCCTGTTATTTTATATAAGAATATTCGAGAAAGTTTAGGGGAGATCACTCCCGGTTTATTTTACATTACAAACTAACAAACCAATAAACATTACAGGAAAAAGTCGTTATATCTTTAAGGGTTGTGTACATGGCGAACCTGTTTGCCGGATATGTTTCCACTATATGAACACAGACATATGCAAGGGATCACGTCATGTTACTTATCTGGGGACGTGGATCACGTCGTGTTACTTATCTGGGGACGTGGATCACGTCGTGTTACTTATCTGGGGACGTGGATCACGTCGTGTTACTTATCTGGAGACGTGGATCACGTCGTGTTATCTGGTGACGTGGATCACGTCGTGTTATCTGGTGACGTGGATCACGTCGTGTTATCTGAAGACGTGGATCACGTCGTGTTATCTGAAGACGTGGATCACGTCGTGTTATCTGAAAACGTGGATCACGTCATGTTACTTATCTGAAGACGTGGATCACGTCGTGTTATCTGAAGACGTGGATCACGTCGTGTTATCTGAAGTCGTGGATCACGTCGTGTTATCTGAAGACGTGGATCACGTCGTGTTATCTGAAGACGTGGATCACGCCGTGTTATCTGAAGACGTGGATCACGTCGTGTTATCTGAAGACGTGGATCACGTCGTGTTACTTATCTGAAGACGTGGATCACGCCGTGTTATCTGAAGACGTGGATCACGTCGTGTCATCTGAAGACGTGGATCACGTCGTGTTACTTATCTGAAGACGTGGATCACGTCGTGTTATCTGAAGACGTGGATCACGTCATGTTATCTGAAGACGTGGATCACGTCGTGTTATCTGAAGACGTGGATCACGTCGTGTTATCTGAAGACGTGGATCACGTCGTGTTATCTGAAGACGTGGATCACGTCGTGTTATCTGAAGACGTGGATCACGTCGTGTTATCTGAAGACGTGGATCACGTCGTGTTATCTGAAGACGTGGATCACTTCGTGTTATCTGAAGACGTGGATCACGTCGTGTTACTTATCTAGAGACGTGGATCACGTCGTGTTATCTGAAGACGTGGATCACGTCGTGTTACTTATCTAGAGACGTGGATCACGTCGTGTTACCTGAAGACGTGGATCACGTCGTGTAATCTGAAGACGTGGATCACGTCGTGTTATCTGAAGACGTGGATCACGTCGTGTTACTTATCTAGAGACGTGGATCACGTCGTGTAATCTGAAGACGTGGATCACGTCGTGTTTCTTATCTAGAGACGTGGATCACGTCGTGTTATCTGAAGACGTGGATCACGTCGTGTTATTTGAAGACGTGGATCACGCCGTGTTATCTGAAGACGTGGATCACGTCGTGTTACTTATCTAGAGACGTGGATCACGCCGTGTTATCTGAAGACGTGGATCACGTCGTGTTATCTGAAGACGTGGATCACGTCGTGTTACTTATCTGAAGACGTGGATCACGTCGTGTTACTTATCTAGAGACGTGGATCACGTCGTGTTATCTGAAGACGTGGATCAAGTCGTGTTACTTATCTAGAGACGTGGATCACGTCGTGTAATCTGAAGACGTGGATCACGTTCTGTAATCTGAAGACGTGGATCACGTCGTGTTATCTGAAGACGTGGATCACGTCGTGTTACTTATCTAGAGACGTGGATCACGTCGTGTAATCTGAAGACGTGGATCACGTCCTGTAATCTGAAGACGTGGATCACGTCGTGTTATCTGAAGACGTGGATCACGTCGTGTTATCTGAAGACGTGGATCACGTCGTGTTATCTGGTGACGTGGATCACGTCGTGTTATCTGACGACGTGGATCACGTCGTGTTATCTGAAGACGTGGATCACGTCGTGTTATCTGAAGACGTGGATCACGTCGCGTTATCTATAGACATGGATCACGTCGTGTTATCTGAAGACGTGGGTCACGTCGTGTTACTTATCTGAAGACGTGGATCACGTCGTGTTATCTGAAGACGTGGATCACGTCGTGTTATCTGGAGACGTGGATCACGTCGTGTTACTTATCTGTAGACGTGGATCACGTCGTGTTATTTTCCTTGAAGCCCTGCATACTTTGATGTTATTCTGTTGATGTTGTTTGCAATCTGGAGCTAGTAACATAATAACAGTTTCCAACTCCAGTAACATAATAAATCAATGGACAACGTGCAGAGGCGTAGCGACCCTTCCCGGCGCCCGGGGACAAACTTTTGATTTGCATCTCCTCTCAACCTTTCAATTTATTTTTCCAACCCATTTTGGCGTCCCCCCCTCCCCCCACGGTCGGCGCCCGGGGAAATGTGTCCCCCCCCCCGCCCCGCCCCCCCCCCCCCCCCCCCCCCCCCCCGTCGCTTCGCCTCTGAAAACGTGTTGATATTGTGCTGTACTTCTCTCTTTCGTTTTGAATTTTTACAATTTTTATAATTTCTTAATGTTTTAAATTTTTTAAACACCATTCTGCTTATACCACATTTTAGAAACCATTATAGTAATACCACATTTTGTAAATCACTTTGTTAATACCACATTTTATATACCACTATATTAATACGAGATTATGTCAACCACTATATTAATTTCACATTTTATATACCACTCTGCAGCTTACCACTGCAGTATAGTTTGATCTATCTGTTCTATAATTTAATTTTTAAACAGGATTTATTGACAGAGATTCGCCTCATAGTAAATGGTTGCAAAAACTTCAATGCGAAGTTTATTACAGTTACTTTAGAAATTCTTTTCTTTTGTCTTGTTATTTGTATAATAAAACGGTCTATATTTTTATGGGAAAACAAAACATCTGAGAATTACCTTGGCATCAAGCAGTGCAGGAATATTTTAGTGCAATGCACCCAATGTAAAAGCAGTTTATCCAATTGTAGAATACAGGGAAGTGTGTGATGGGAGGGGGGGGAGAGTAATTACTATGCTTATAAGATAATTGATAATTAAGTGTTAATTAATAGTTAACCTTGATTTAATCTATTTGATCGTCAATTCACAACACTACTTGTTCTGTATAACTCTGTATAACCCTGTATACATCTCAAATTTACGACACAACTAGCTCTGTATAAATCTGAATACATCTCAAATATACGACCCCACTAGTTATGTATATTTAATATAGCGTGAACTAAAAACTCTAATACTTCCTTATAATTCCTACCCCTCGGAAGATCAACGTCAAATGTGGATTTCACCAACTCTTGTACAATTTGCGAAACAAGTGTAAAAGTTGCTGTTTAAATACTTTCTAGAGAATATCAAGTTTAATTTTTAATAACAGAGGAAGTAAATATCAATTTACGTGTAAACAAATTTAATATCCCTTAGAAAACTAAAAAAAAATATGTATTAAAAACGTTTCACCAGGGTGCGTTGTGAAGAAATAGTGTAAAGGAATTAGATTCAATTTAGCCTCAACTGACTGCGATGTGAGTTTTCCAGAGTCGAGGCTAACCAATCAAATTGACCAGAATCGTGGTAGAGCGGGACACAGCACCAGACGGAATCAGATCCAGGTATCAAATGGCAGGCCCGCATCAAGTGGAATTGCCGGCCCTGATACTTAAGCTCTGCTGGGTCTCGGCCTGTCAGGCGTGGTGGTCGTCTGGAACTGGGGATAACGTGGTGGGTGGGGGGGGGGGTGGGGGGGGGGGGGGGTGGAGCAGGGTGTTGGTTGGGTTAGGTAATGGTGGAAGGTAGTGATGTAAGCCAGTGGTTAGATTTTGTAAGAGAGGGGTGTATGGAGGTGGTGTAAGGTAGTTGTGTAATTTGGTGATTTTAGCTGGTGGTATATACTTGTGTAACTTATTGGTGTAATCTAGTGGTGTAAGCTAGTGGGTTGAGCTAGTGATGGAAGCTATTGGTGTGACCTGGTGGTGTAAGCGAATGTATGCTAATGGTGTAAGATAAAGGTGTAAGCTAGTGGTGTAAGTAGGCTATTTGTGTAAGCTAAAGATTAAGCTAATGTTGTGAGGTAGTGGTGTAAGCTAGAGGTGTAAGCTAGTAGTGTAGCTAATGTATGCTATTGGTGTAGGTTAAAAGTGTAAGCTAGATGTGTAAGCTAGTGCTGAAAGAAAGCTATTAGTGTAAGCTAAAGATGTAAGGTATTGGTGTAAGTAAGCTAGAAGTTTAAGCTAGAGGTGTAAGCTAGTGATGTAAGCTAGTGCTGTAAGCGAATGCATGCTATTGGTGTAAGTTAAAAGTGTAAGCTAGAGGTGTAAGCTAGATCTGTAAGTAGCTATTTGTGTAAACAAACGATGTAAGCTAGTGTTGTAAGGTAGTGGTGTAAATAAGCTAGATGTTTAAGCTAGAGATGTAAGCTAGTAGTGTAAGTAAACTCTTGGTGTAAGCTAGTGGTGTTAGCTAGTGATGTAAGATGGTGGTGTAAGCCAGTGATGTAAATCTGGTGGTATAAGCTAGAGGTGTAAGCTAGTGGTATAAGTTGGTGGTGTAAGTGATGAAATGGTGTAAAGAAGTGTAATCTAGTGTTGTAAGGTAGTGGTACGCTAGTGGGCTAAACTAAAATTATCAAGTATTGTTTATATTTATTCTACTTAGGGTTGTAATTAGCTGCTTCTCGCAGCCTAAATCTCGTAAACAAAATGTCGCTGACAGAAAGTGGCAAACAGAATGTTGCAGACAGAATGTTGCAGACAAAATGTCGTCGTTAAATTTTCCGACTAAATGTCAATTATTAGCGGCCAAATCATCTAAGAGGCACAAAATCTACGGGGGCAAATATCTAATGCGAAATTATACAATAAACAAAAAATATTAGCATACTTTTTCCAGAAATATTTCAATTTATTTATTCCGTTTCTGGACATAGAAAGCTGAAACAAAAATTACTATCAGCAAACATAGGTCGACTCAAGACAAACTTTCCACACTACACATTTGACAAAAAAAATAACTCTTTCACGTAGAATACTACTCATGTTTAACACTTTTATTTCAAAGAATCCAAATGTAATATGTTTTTATCATTTTTTTCTTTTTCTATACCCAAGCCCTGTCGGAGAGGGGGGCTACAATATATAAAATAACAAAACGCTTAGCTGAAACGACACAGTTATAAACATTGCTTTCTTTTAAGCTTTGAAGAATGAACGACCCTCCAAAACATATTGCTATTTTAAAAATTAAAACACTGGGATGCGTTCAAGGTTTGGAGCAAAGCTTACGGTAAGCTAAAGGTTAGTTGAAACTTTTTTTTTTAAATCAATCATAAACAATTAGATTTTTAATTTAATTTTTTAATTAAAATTTAATTTCAAGAATGTAAAGTTATCATCAATACACTACAGTCAAACTAGAAGAATTTCAAATCTGTTGTTTTATTCATCGGAGTCCTCTCCCCAATGAAACGATGCTCGTTTGTCGACGTCATTAAGATACGGGTAGTTGCTGTATTCGGCCTGGGCGAGGGCGTCTCTCAAGAGGTCAAGGTCAGACCTCTTGCCGAAACGGAAAAGTGTGCGCTTGTCATCCATGGCCTCGTTTTCGTCCAAGGCGGAGTCAGAGGGACCGCTGCGCCCAAACCGGAAGAGGGAACCTCCACGTTTGCCGAAGCGCAGGAGGGTGCCTCGCTTTCCGAATCGGAACAGGGATCCGCCTCGCTTTCCGAACCTGAAGAGGCTTCCTTGGCGCTTGCCGAACCGGAAGAGGGTGGAGCGTTTGTCGAAGTCGTCGGGGTTGAGTTGGTTTTCCAGGAGGTCGTTCTCTGAGAGGAGGGCGTCGTCGTCAAGTGGGACGGGGCTGTCCGGGGGTGAGCGCTTCTGGGGTGTGTGGGCGTCACTGCTGCTGGTTCCAAGGTTGGCTGGAAGTAGACGTGAAGAGTTATGTTAAATCAGGGGTTGAATTTTATAGTGTGGGGGTGGTGAGAGAGATTGTGCGTGTTGCAATGTATGTGTGTGGTGGGTTTTTGTGAGCGTGGTATTGTGTTCACGGTTTGTCGTTAATGGTGTGTGCATGTTGTATGGTTGATATTACATCATGGTGGTAGTAATAAGCTTAGGGTGTTTGGTGGTGTGATTTTAGAGATTGTGGTGTGGTTTAGGGATTGTGGGTGTTGCAATGAATGTGTGTGGTGGGTTTTTGTGTTCACGGTTTTTTGTTATTGGTGTGCATGTTGTGTGGTTGATATTACATCATGATAGTGGTAATAAGCTTAGGGTGTTTGGTGGTGTGGTTTTAGAGAACTTGTAAGTGTGATCACAGTTTATCGTTAACAGTGTATTCATGTGACTTTTTAAATTATATTACATCATGTAGTGGTAAGGAGTCGTGAATTGTAGTGAACGTGTAATTTATTTCATGTGTTATCGTTATGGAATGTGCATGCTGTGTTGTTAATATTACATCATGTATTGGTGAGATGTAGTGAATTGCAGTGAACGTGTCTTTGTGTTTGCACTGTATCGTTGATTGTGTTCATGTGTCTTGATGATATTACATTATGGTAGTGGTTAGAAGCTACGGGTGTGTGGTTGTGCATTTTTATATTTCACGAATAGTTTATGTCGAGTGCGTGGTACCAGTAATGCTAATTGTATTTCTTTATTAAAATTAAACAATAAAAACTCGTAGTTATACGATTACGGTTCATTACAAGTGATTTTTTAAAGTAATAATTTTTTACATTTTTATATTATCAGATTTCTTTATTCGAAATTCGGATTAAAAGCTATAATCATATGGTTTATAAAATTATCGTTTTAAAGCCATTCAGTAGTTCAATTTTTCAGACTTAAAACTTCAAATCCAGCCTCCTTATTAATCATGAAGGCCTATATACTTTACAAACAAAGTGGCTGATTGCCAATATAACGGTCATTGATGTCTAGCTAAACGCGTGGGCATGCAGCATATGAAATACAACCCTATGGTTCAAAAAGGTCGCGAAAATAGACTAATCTGTAATTCAGACATTCCATATTGCAGATATGAAAATAAATGAAATCCCGAAATAAGGTTGGAAATTGTTATTTTTGTTAGAGATTAAGGTTGCGGGTAATATAGGTGCTGAGCAGTACGCCAACGCATATATTTTTTCTTTTAAATTCAATGTATTAAATAATACAAATATATATATCAAACGACATAATATAAGATCATCAAGGGGATAGGATCCACTTTCGAGTAACTGACAGCTACGGCCCTGAGTAAAGAAAGTCAAGAGAAATTGTTTAGTTTCCAATTTCCCATTAAATAATTCATGTCGTTGCTAATAATACCCCATTCATCCTTAGAGGATTTTGAGGCTTTCATTTCACATTCTGAAATAGCTTCTGGAATACAGATGTTGTTAATAACGTGAAAAATAAATTAATTTTACAAAAGTTATAAGCAGAAAGAGGTTAATTATACGCTTTTAATTTCATTTTTTGTGTCAGTAATTGCTAAGATTACTATTGAAAATGGAAATAAATGAGAAGCCTAGTTTTTTTTTCATTGATAAACTACAAACGTTATGTGGAGTGATGACGGCCGTAATATTTTCATTGTCGGACTTGAACAAAGGGAAAAGTTATTTTTAGAATCAGTAAAAGTGCATGCACTTTAGAACTCGATCAATCACAACGGTAAATGCTAGTTACACACTTGTAAAAAAGGAATAATTACGTGGAGCTGTAGATTTTTTTAAAACAAAATTACCGAAAGCTAATGTGTGAATTGTATTGTTAAAAGGAAAAATGATTTCTTTTTCCGAGTGCCTATATTAAAATATTAGGTAATAAAATTGTAGTTTTAAATGAAAACATAATTTAGGCAGTTTACACAATTTACAAGTGTATACACATTTATATCATAATGCATTGTGTTATGAATATACATATGCACTTGTAAGTATATATATATATATATATATATATATATATATATATATATATATATATATATATATATATATATATATATATATATATATATATATATATATTGTTTTTTTATTTATTTTTAAAATTTTTTAATTACAGTACATATTATTGAAAAAATCTAGTCAGAAATACACAAACATACATACACATATAGGCTTTATATAATACAAATCTAATCTTGCGCGTGAGTGCGTTTTTCTCAGTATATTCTCACTCAAGTTTATTCGCAAACGAAATAATAACGCAAGGTGCACATACCTGAACTAACACACGGCTTATACGCTGTTTTAACTAACCTACTTACCAACATCATCGTTCACCTAAGCCACCCACACGCATACAGCTGTTAAGATATAATTAGCAACAACCTCTCGAGCGAATCGATAATTACAATGTCAAGTTTGATGAACGGCTGTATGATTGGATGTAATTAAGGTAATAATTTTCTTCTTTCTTAAACCACGCTAGCTGAGTAACTCAGTCATTGCACATATTCTTTTCGACAACTTGATACGATATATAAGAAGGTTGTTTCTTAAGATAAAATATATAAGTAAAATATTTTATATTTATTTAATAGTAGGGCAAATAGTGAAAAAATGAGAAACTCTATGAGGAAAAATAAAGTGTAACTGATAGAAATTCACGACTAAAAATGTTTTTTTCATTTAATTTTCGTTCATTTTAATCATAACGTATAAAAATTTAAAGTAAAAATAAAAATTGCACTGAAAACTTATAACACATTGGACCTAATAGTTGTCAGATTAAAATTATCTTCCGACAGACTTACAGGAGAACTCCTGTCCAACTTAGAATTGAAAAAAAATAATTAAAGACTAATAAAATATGGACAAGAAATGCATTTTTTCCAAAGAAAAATATTAAGATGGATTAGTTTTATCAATGACTTGGAAAAGCGAAATATTCCAGTTCGGTTTTCTGTGTGGTCAAACGGTAGCAGTCTACGGCCATGGGTAAAGTTACATGGCTTGTGTAACTGTCTTAGGGGGTAACTAGTTTTAATGCCCCAAAATTCCCCAAAATTCCACCAAATTAAGTGTTTTAAACGGACTCAAATTTTGAAAATTCATAATAAATTTTTTTGAAGGTATGCACTTAAAATGTTTAGCTGAGTCCCCCAAAATATGGAAGAAGATTATGAATTCATTGTTTATTGGGCTTAAAATATAATATTTTATGAATGGTAGAAAACCTACGAAGGGGTTAATTTTTCAAGATGGCCGCCGTTGTCATAGTTACCAAGATTTTTTCACCATTTTTTTTAGTGGAAATGCATATGCGGATGTATTTTAATAAAGCTGTAAAGAATTAACTGTTTTCTAACGAGTAGTAAAAAAGTTTTTTTTTTTTACCGAGCCTCCCCCCTTAACTGTCTTAGGGGTGGTAACTTTATAGAAGTTGTGGTAACTGTCTTTTTCGGGGGTAACTTTAGGTTGAGGTAACTTTCTATGGCGAGGTAGATTCACATCCGGGTTCGTTAGTAGAACGTCTCTGAGTCCACTCAGCTCTTATTTCTGCCCAACTTACGTTTGGGAAAGTAAAGGCGTCTGAACAAAGTGCTGACCACACTATCATTTCATATGCCGAGGTCAAAGAAACAAGTGAATTCTATTTCACTTGCTCCGTGGACCTTTAGTTTCGAAAGGGAAAAGTTACTTTATCTATTTTGACTTATATAACATTTTGACTTATTTTGCTTAACATCTTACCAGAGGCGTAGCGAGGGGGGGGGGATGCTGACACCAATTAGAGGGATGACACCAAGGCAAAAAATAGTAAAATATACTGAGAAAAATTTGAGGGGGGGGGGGTGCAAATCGAAAATTTGTCCCCGGGAAGAATCGCTACGCCTCTGAGGGGGTGACACCATTAAGTGCCGCACCGGGTGACACCCGACCTCGCTACGCCACTGCATCTTACCCATGCTTTTGAAAAAAAAACTTGACTTCATTTACACAACACTAACCACGACAGTTATTAGATAAATACATTACAACAGGAAGAAGTGTTTCTATTTAATTAGTTTCCTGAGAATCATTAGCTCCACACTTAATTACCTAAACCGCTTTTTAAATTGTTAATATTAGAATTATACGTAGGAATGTTTTATGTTCCCAGACTTTAAAATTAAATACTTTAAATAATATAATAAAGTACACTAACAAATGAATAAGATAATTTTGCAAAGGTCCTTAACCTAGCACAATTATTATTTTTAAATGAAAAAGTAATCGTTTTTGTTGAAATTACCTTTGTGTACACTTGAGACTAAAACATCTCTACTACAGGTTGAAACAAATACATACACAATGGAAGGTGGAAACTTAAAACTTTTTGTCGATAAGACTAAAAATAGGCCATTTAAATACAATCTTAGGTCAGATGATAGTAGGGTTAAGTGGTCGAGATGGTAAAACTCATGGTTGCTAAACCGAAAAGTCTCGAGTTTGAACCCTCGGACAGATGAGGCTCTTTAGCTAGGAACAACCACTCTTCTAGGAGAGACTACTCCAAAATCAAACAACTGCTGCCTTGTAGTTTGTTCTTGGTTGTACAAAGGCTATGGAAGCAAATCCAAAAAGAAAAGCAGTTGACATGTTTCCTTAAATGTGTTGGAGGGGGATCCATTCTAACACTAAAAATTAAGAACGAAGAAGAAAATGATGGTTGTACAGGCAGTGCTTAACCCCCCCCCCCCCCCCCCCCAACCGGCCGGGGTCAAACCAGTTTAACCTTCACGTGAAGACGTAAACCTCCAACCTTCTCTAACTAACCTATCACCCGCCTCATATCCGGCTTCACTAAGTCAGGCAGCTACCGCCGGCCGCTTGAGTCAGATCACCGGCCATTCATACCTGGCTTAAAATGAAAATTTTGATCTGGCCAATTCATGCTCATGATGGACGACACGTGATTGATGAGTTGCCTTATTGGTTTTGGTTCGGCTAGGAACAATTGGCCTTGGTCTTTCAATGAAACTCGGATAAATCTTTGTCAAGTGTTTTAAAAAAAAAATTAAAAAATAAGAAATCTCTATTAAAGCGTATTTTAATTCATGAAATTCTAAAAGCTTTATTAAGGGGAGAGCATTCGATGAGATGGTCGAAAAATATATTAAATGAGTGCGCTGAAAAATATAGTTTGTATATACACAAATACAAATACACATACACACACACACACACACACACATATATATATATATATATATATATATATATATATATATATATATGTATATGTAAATGTATATGTATATATAAAAGCCCTAACATAATTTTTCAAAAAATCTTTTTCAAGTTGATATATCTTGTCAAAGATTATTTGAAAAAAAAAATAACTATGAGCTTACAGATATAATTTGTCTGGACATTTTTTTCAACACTTCAAAATACACATGTTAAAACTTTGTTTTTTTTTTAAAATAATTAATTATTTTTTTTACCACTGTGATAATTCACGTGGGATTATCAATAAATACATTCATCTATCACTGACAGTGGTCTTTAAATAAGAGCAGCCGGTGTGAATACGGTTAACCCCTTGAGATAATTGGAGGCCAACGATTTTTTTTTTTAACGCTTCCCTCGTACCCATGCGACGCGAGCAGACTCATATTGACGCAGCCACCGAAGACAATGCCGAGGGCGAGAAATGTAAAGTTCACTACAGCCGGCTAGACTCCCCGTACAATAGATTCAGGATCAAATTACTGCTCTAAGCGAGGGTAATAATAAATATAGATACGATGGTTATGGCTAGGAATAACATTTAAATATGGGTTCAGTGTTTCTATCTACACTACGATAGGTGTTTTTATTACCGGATACTTTTGTTATAGTAAGGTATACGGTGGTCATTGATATATTTTATTCCCGCATATTAGCATAGTTATTAATGTTACCGATTGAATAGTAGAATTAGGCTTAGGTTTAAGTCGATTTATTTTATGGTACTTTCTCCGGAAATTACGCATCACGCACTAAAATTAACCACATATACATTACTATACATCCACATACTTGCATTCTAAATCAGGCACAGACATACCTCATAAAACTCCTGAAATAAAACATATAATGAATAGATATTATTTCGACCACATCTACTTCAATAGGGCATTATACCATCATTGTAAGAAAAACACACCATCACGATAACAGCAACACAGCTACATCAACAAACCAACACCGACCCAATTCAGAACAATACTAGCACAAACATACACTCACACCAACATACAAACACCATCAAAGTCACAATAAGCACAATAAAACACAACAAAATACAATAAAACATACGAGCCGACCCGCGGCATATAATACGCCGCTTTTAGTTGTTGTTTTTTTCTACTTTTCAGGAATTCATAATTTGTGAATTCGACAGTACCAACGCTGCTACTGAAAATATTTCTTTAAAACACTATAAGTATCTCGTTAAGGACAAGAACCACCCCCCTCCTGCCCCCCCCCCCCCCTCCGTTTAAAATCGTTACAAACTAAATTATCTGCCCCTAATAGTCACTAAACCCGGCTCTGTAAACATTTAGAGTGAACCACAGCTCACCAGACCATGTAGGGTGGGGTGGTAGGGAGCGCGCTTACAGCTTGTTTTCTAGCGTCTCCCAGAAGAGAACTATATATATAGATAGATAATGTAACAATACCAAAAATCTAAAAATAAAAATATAAAACAAACAAACAAACAACAATAACGACAAGACATACGCAAAATACAACAGAAGCAATTTCATAAAATTAAACATACAAAAAACCTAGTAACCCACATTCACACATTCGCTCACAACAACAAATCAACATCAACCAGCCCACACATACAAACACACCCGTAAACCCACAACCAAGAAACCCGCACTCAACAATCTCTAAACCCAACAAACGACCCGATGCAGAAGGCTAAAATACAAACCACCTTGAAAAAGTTGAACTTTAAGTCTTTAGACCCCTCCCCCCACCCCACACCCCGACCCTCGCTCCACGGTCCCTCTTCGTGACCAGGCATACACCTGATTCACAGAAAATGACGACAGAGGACGCTTAATTAAACTGGAGTTCACCAAATTAGCTGCGCTACGTAAAGACTACCAGAACAAAATAGACTTCCACGACTAAAATAAACTTCCACTAAGTTTATAACTAATTACAACGGCTTTTCTGTCCTTGGTTTAATGTTTCCTAATTAGACTGATTAGACATTTTAGGATCTATTGCAACATGGAATAAGCTGCTAATGTTATTACGCAGAGAATAATTTCGTCAGCAAGTATTCTTTAAAAAACTGCTTAAAGTGATTAAGCCCCACTGAATACAGCTAATAACTTCTACCAAATGTCAGTCTGGGATTATAAGTCTTGGGAAATCCACGGCAGCATTTTGCAACAGATTGTGATATGTCGTGTCTTTATGGTCTTTCGTTTGTATTTCTGTCTTCTCTCAAGGTTCAAATATATAATAAATTAATTGATATAAATAGATGTAAGATGAATGAAATTCCTAAAAAATAACCATTACGGACAAGACCACAGACACGCAGATACACACACACACAGGCACACACACACACTCACATACACATACACACACAAATATATATATATTATATATATATATATATATATATATATATATATATATATATATATATATATATATATATATATATAAAGCTAATGTGAATGCGTAGACCACAGTAATGTATGTACTTCTGTCGAGATATATGTAGAATATAATATGCATTAGCATGAGATGAATTGTTGCGGGTAGCTTATGAGTCTTTCAAAATGTTTTTATGAGCTGCAGTACAGGATTGAAAACTTACAAAAATCAAGTGGTTCTTAACCTAGGTTTGATCGAACCCCAGGGGTTCGGTGAATCAGTCTATGGGGTTCGGCGGAGGTGAAGACACACCAGACTCATACGAGTTGCGATCGGATTTTGTCAATGCCGTCGACAGCGCGACAGGACGACATAGTAATAAAGTGCGCCAGATGTCTAAGATGGGTGTACAGAGACACCCCATTTATCTCCGGGTAAGAAATTCTCCGGATAACAGCTTATTAAAGTGGTGTAATAAGAACAAAGGAGACTATCGACACGCCAATGACCTCCGGGTAAGAAATTCTCCAGGTAGCAGCTTACTAAAGTGGTGTAATGAGAGCTAAGACAGCTACCGGCACACCAATGATCTCCGGGTAAGAAATTCTCCAGATAGCGGCTTACTAAAGTGGTGTAATGAGAGCTAAGACAGCTACCGGCACACCAATGATCTCCGGGTAAGAAACTCTCCAGATAGCGGCTTACTAAAGTGGTTTAATAGAGCTAAGACAGCTACCGGCACACCAATGATCTCCGGGTAAGAAATTCTCCAGATAGCGGCTTACTAAAGTGATGTAATGAGAGCTAAGACAGCTACCGGCACACCAACAATCTCCGGGTAAGCAAACGTTCCCGGAGACTCTGCGCAGCTCCCAGCCCGGCTACGTGTCAATACCTACGAGCCAAACGACGGGCGCCATTTTTGATACTCGCGTGCGGAGAACTCCTTGCAATTTCCGGTTTCAAGATGGCGCCCGCCATTATTGGCCTAAATGTAATGGCGGCGAGGGTGGTTCTTTGTGTTGGGGGCTTCAGCAGAAGTGAAATGTCACGAAAAGCAGGATTGCTCGTACTCTGTTCAAACACGCAGTAATTGAAGACGTCGTTTTATTCCATTCAAAACGCCACTTCTGATACATTTTCTAAAAGTTCGTATTTTGCTAAACTGCTACTTTTTTCAGTGCGTGTTTCGACACGTTTATTGTGTATATTTCACATAATTATGTTAGTAGTTTTAAAAATGACAATAACAAAGTTGTTTGTATTTCGTAATAGTCACGCGAAGCTAGCATCTGCCATTATTATAATTTAACCTTTAAGTTTTTTTCAAAGTATAAATGTGCAAGTTATAGAAGAAGAATTTAAATAAAATGATTTTTAAAAAAAAAATTTTTACATTATGCAAGAAAACTAATAATTTAATTAAAGCCTTAGATTTCTTCTCTCTTAGCTAAGCAAAGACACGGGATCTACGTAATAGAAAATAACATACGCTCATTCGGAAAACTATCATTTGTGTTTTTTTTTAAACTAGTCACAGAAACGCTTTTTTTTTTCAATAGTACAACCCCCCCCCCCCCGCCCCCCCCCCTCCCCCCCGACGACTATAACGCAATAAATGTGTTGTATTTTTCAAGATTATTTTTCAACTTTTTAAGCAATCAGAGTTTGTGATGTGCTCCCAACATAATACGACACCCGGCTGTTGAGATATATTTTCCAGGGTTAAAATGTCACTTCATATACCAGGAAATGCAGTATTTCTTATTAAAAACAAGTATATCTTGAAAAAAAAACTAGCGAATGTATGCCAGATTTATCGCATCACGCGTATAAGTAAACTAAAAACCATCATTAAAAAAAAAAACAAGCCTTTAAAACAAAGATTGTCGTGTGTTCACCATCTACACGACTTTAGTTTTTTATCCAGCTCTTATCAAGCCGGCTATCAACAAACATAAAAAACATGGAACAAAAAATCTCACGGAAGAAGAAAACAGGAAAAATGTCGTTTCGTGCAAGACACGTTTGGTTGAACATAGAGCTGGATCTAGCGCCATTAAGACAAACAGATACTGGATTAACTGCTAAGCCTGCTAATGCAGTTTGAAGTATATAAAAAAATATTGTAGAAGCTACAAAATTTAAAACCACAAACCAAACTTATTGCAATACATATTTTATAGCAATGAAATATTTTTTTTGTAGAATTGATAAGGAAATGTATTGTCAAGGTAAACATTGTCGCGTTGCTAAGTTAAAGTTCATGTTGTTATATTTAAGCTTACTATACGTTTCGTGACACATGTATTTTCATATTTTAGAAAAAGAATAATACTATATTTACAGTGTTTCTTCCAGACTTTTTTCTCCAGGGGCGCACGCGCACTTGAAATTTTCGGGGGGGGGGGGGGGGGGGGGGGGGGGAGGGTGCGGACTCAAAATTCCGGGGGGGGGGGTGGAGGGCTGACACTGTTAAAAGTATATATTTTATATATAAATTCCATTTCGTTCTCCCCCGCCGCCCCCCCCCCCCCCCCACCCACCCCGCGAGGAAATGCCTGGAAAGAAACTCTGTATATTTATGCTAGGGTAGACTGCCAACAATATAGTACTTTGAAATCGTTCGGATCCCGGGGTCGATTCCTAGCACGTCTTTGAACCCCCAGCTTTCATTGGTAAAAAAAGCTAAAGAAACCTCTTTAGACCTAGATATCCATCGGGCCGATGAAGTAGAGTTCATTAAGCATTTTGACCTCGGCCTATGAAGTAAAGGTGTGTTAAGCACTTTGCTTTCCTTAACATGAGTTATGAATCCATAAGAGATTTGTGGACTCAGGGACTTTCTACTGACTTGGACCCGGATTTGAATTTCATAAGGAACATAAAGGCGTCTGCGTAGAAAACTGACCACTTTGTTACTAAATATATCTAGGTCACGAAAACAGGTAAACTCTTAGCACTGCCCTATCGACGTTATGGTATATTTAATATTTTTATTATATTGTTAATTATGTTAATTATGTTTTTAATGCACTCAGTGATATTTGACCCAGTCACTGATACATTATATATGTTTCAATTGTGTTTTTAATGCTGTCAGTGACACGTTATTTGTGTTTCTAATGCTGTCAGTGACACGTGAAGTAAGTTTAAATGCTGTCAATGACACGTCACTTATATTTAAAATACTGTCAATGACATGACACATGACTTTGACGACGACATCGCCATGACACTTGTTCACAAGAACGCCTTCAAGTCAATACTTCACGGAACCCTCCCAAGTAGTGTTTCAGTCTTCACCATGTGCCGGGTATCTGAGTAATCGATTGAAGAAAAAAAAACCCACCCTGAGATTGTGCGTTTAAAAAGGAATATTCGATTGGGATTTCAAAGCGAAGAATGGCAGTGTCCCCTTTTAGTTGTCTGTCTCAAGTTCCCCTGACATTTCAAGTCTGTTATTATAACACTTTTAAGTTTTTTGTATAATTTTAAACTGGATTCAATACAACACATTGTGGTTTGTAATTTTATGGTCGCCCCCCCCCCCCCCCGTCTACAGCCCTTAACTTCTCTGTGAGGGTGGGGATTTTAAGAGGCCGGAAACGAATGAATCCAATAACACACAGTTCAAGTTCAACTATAATTGTTCTTTATTAAAATGATATATATGTTCAAGTTTCTACCTAACTGATCTACACTGTACTACTTCTATCTGACTGTTTCATTATACCACTAACTACGCACTCCCATGACCAATCCTAACACTAACTGTTCTCTACATTCTACAATCTAACACCTTCTACCTTCGCTAGCTAATCATGATCTCACTATCTACATTCTCGGCCGTCTCTGCCTCTACCTAACAACTCCTGGCCTATCGCTCTACTGCCCCACGCCTCAGTGGTCAGCTGACCGTCCCACGTGACCGTCAGCCCTGTGCGCCCATTGGCCTCTCTAACCAACCAACTAGGCCTATAGTCTGTTTCTGCTAACCTATATCTGCTAAACATGTCTGACGTAATCTTGCGTCATCACACTCTCCGAACGAAGTAGAACTTACGTAGAAAATATATACCTTTACCAGTGCACCCCCCAATCGGAAATTTTAGTCTCCCCCCCCCCCCCACACACACAAAACTTTAACTTTAGCATAGTGTCAAGGTAAAATATAAGTTTCGTTTATAAAATCAACTACACGTACATGACAAAGTAGGTATTATCATTTGGATTAGATAAACTTGTAGATTTGTAGATACAGAGGCGTAGCGAGGGGGGGGGCGGGGGGTGCGGACCGCACCGGGTGACACCATTTAGGGGGGGTGACACCAAGGCAAAAAATTAAAAAAATAGCAAAATATATAGAGAAAAACTTGACGGGGGTTTGCAAATCGAAAACTTGAGGGGGGGGGGGGTGCAAATCGAAAACTTGAGGGGGGAGGTGCAAATCGAAAGCTTGAGGGGGGGGGGGTGCAAATCGAAAGTTTGAGAAAGGGGGGTGGGGGGGAAATCGAAAATTTGAAAGTTTGTCCCCGGGAAGGGTCGCTACGCCTCTGGGGGGTGACACCATTAAGTGCCGCACCGGGTGACACCCGACCTCGCTACACCACCGTGTAGATGTAACATTTATTTTCATTTTCTTCCGACATATTATTATGAACTATTTCTATAAGTTCTTGTTGTGGTTGTATTATGCTTGGAGTCAGTGTTATGTATTTTCTTTGTAAAACTAAGGAAAGTGCTAAAGAATGTCAAGTGAATAAGAAAGAAAAGTGTAAAAAAAACAAAGAAAAGTTTTAAAAAATAAGGAAAGTATAAATACAAAGGAAAGTCTAAAAAAAGGAAAGTATAAAACAAAGGAAATGCTAAACAAAGGAAAATGTAAAACAAAGAAAAGTGTAAAAAACAAAGGAAAGTCTAAAAAAAATAAGGAAAGTATAAAACAAAGGAAAATGTTAAACAAAGGAAAGTGTAAAACAAAGTAAAGCGGAAATTAAAGTAAAGCGCAAAAACAAAGGAAAGCACAGAAACAAAGGAAAATGTAAAACCAAACATATTATGAGCGCTGATGTTAAGCAATGTGACAGTGCTATATCAGAGGATGGATTCAATTAAATTACTTAATTAAAAAACATCGTTATGTTTGATTAACCACAAATTTATATGTAATACAATTATTGGAGACAGAGCAGTGAGCAATCAATATTTATAAAAATCTGTTTTTGTTTGTGATTTACGTAGTTGCGATTTTTTTGTTTTCTATTGATTCCAGAGATAGGAATAGACGAATTATTTTTACATTTGTTTTCATATTACAATACATTAATTGGCGACACAGTAGTAGGTTGTATTAGTGCATGTGTGTGTGTATTTGTGAATGTTTGTATTATGTTTTCATATCACGTTAATCAAAGACACGGTAATAGTGTGTGTGTGTGTTTTCGTGTATGTGTGTAAGTTTTGATTTCATATTTAGTAATCAATACCAGATAAATAGGAAGTATTAATGTATTTGTGTGTCTGTGTGTGTTTGTATATTAATTATCATCTACCTTAATAGATGAGACTGTAATCGTATGCATTAGTTTGTTTGTGTCAGTTTGTATGGTAGTTTTCACATAACATAGCGCAGTAATAGTGTGTATTAATGTATGCATGAACTTACTCTATTAATGACATAGTACTGTGCGCGAAGTACTCTCTGCGTGTGTTCATTGTACTTACTGTGTGGATGATTGTGTGTTCGTTTGTGTGTGTATACATGTGCTCACTCTATGAATGATTAAGTACCTAGAGTGTGTGAGAGCAACATCATACTTTTTGTATGATTTAATGATGTTGTGTACTAAGTTGTGTAGGGCTATTTTACTCAATGATGTTGTGTACTAAGTTGTGTAGGGCTATTTTACTCATTGTGTGAATAATGGTGCTGGTTTGTGTGTGTGTTTGTCTATGTGCTCACCCTAAGGCTAATTCAGTGCTGGCTGGTGTGTGTGTTTATGTACTCACTTTCAGGCTGATACAGTGCTCGTGTATGCGTCTATGTACTCAATCTAATGCTAATTCAGTGCTGGTGTGTGTGTGTGTGTGTTTATGTTCTCACTCTACGGTTGATATATTACTCGTGTATGTGTATAAGTACTCATTCTAAGTCTAATAAAGTGCTCGTATGTTTGTCTATGGGCTCACTCTAACGCTAGTTCAGTGCTCGTATGCGTGTCTATGTACTCAGTTTAAGCCTGATATATTGCTCATGTATGTGTCTGTGTACTCACTCTAATAATAATTCAGTGCAGGTATGTGTGTGTGTGTGGTCTATGTGCTCACCCTAAGGCTAATTCAGTGCAGGTTTGTGTGTGTGTGTCTATGTGCTTTTTAAGGCTAATTCAGTGCTGGTATGTGTGTGTGTGTCTATGTGCTCACCCTAAGGCTAATTCAGTGCTGGTATGTGTGTGAGTGTGTCTATGTGCTCACCCTAAGGCTAATTCAGTGCTGGTATGTGTGGTGTGTGTGTCTGTATGCTCACCCTAAGGCTAATTCAGTGCGGGTATGTGTGTATGTGTGTCTATGTGCTCACACTAAGGCTAATTCAGTGCTGGTATGTGTGTGTGTGTGTGTTTATGTGCTGACTCTACGGCTCGTGTATGTCTATAAGTACTCGCTCTAACTCTAATAAACTGCTCGTATGTTTATCTATGTACTTACTCTAATGCTAATTCAGTGCTGGTGTGTGTGTTTATGTACTCACTTTCAGGCTGATACAGTGCTCGTGTATGCGTCTATGTACTCAATCTAATGCTAATTCAGTGCTGGTGTATGTGTGTGTTTATGTTCTCACTCTACGGCTGATATATTACTCGTGTATGTGTATAAGTACTCATTCTAAGTCTAATAAAGTGCTCGTATGTTTGTCTATGGGCTCACTCTAACGCTAGTTCAGTGCTCGTATGCGGGTTTATATACTCACTATAAGCCTGATATATTGCTCGTGTATGTGTCTGTGTACTCACTCTAATAATAATTCAGTGCAGGTATGTGTGTGTGTGTCTATGTGCTCACCCTAAGGCTAATTCAGTGCTGGTGTGTGTGTTTATGTACTCACTTTCAGCCTGATATATTGCTCGTGTATGTGTCTGTGTACTCACTCTAATGCTAATTCAGTGCTGATGTGTGTGTGTGTGTTTTTGTACTCACTTTCAGCCTGCTATATTGCTCGTGTATGTGTCTATGTACTCACTCTAAGCCTAATATATTGCTCGCGTGTGTATGTCTTTAAGTGTGTGCGTCTGTTTATACTCACACTGCACGGTTTCCTTACAGTACACAGCGCACACTGCGACAGTTAAAAAAGCAAGAAGAACTGCTATCGACCCGTGTTCCATTCTTTAGTGCTGCAACATAAGAGAAAATAAAAGAATACATTAAATACAACTAATTTTTTTTTAAACAACTAATATGTTTGAAACGATCGTGAATTCTGACAAAGCTTAGAAGTCGAGGGTAGCGTCTATGAACAGGCAAGATTTTTTTACATTTAAACTGAAAGGGGTTTTACAACATGCATTTCTTATATAATTTAGATCAATAGAGAAACGTAAAATAATCAAATTCAGATCTAGCTTGTTTATAAGAAAGTGTACATACAAGCTTATTTGACAAATTACGTTATATACTTAAGGTATTGTTTCAAAAATACTAAATATTAAACAAAAAGTAGGTTTTTCGAGCTTCATTTTTATTTCTAATTTGATATAAATATTTTAAATATATATTTATATTACAATTGTTTATATATATTCCCACCTAAAGGATAAATAATAATTGAATTAATAAAATATTCTTTAAGAGCTTTATTTAATTATTGGTTTGCTTAAGAAAACTCATCAGTGGCTTTGTAAAATTCATGTTTAAAACAAAACCAATTTACTTGAGTAGACCATAATCACTGTTTAAGCTAGACACACATACATAAACGAGAGTACATCCATCATTGCATACACATGCACACACACACACACACAAACACGTAGATAAACACGAGTACATCTCCCATTACAGACACAAACACACACACACACACTTATACATGAAAACGAGTACTACTCCCACTTCAGACATAAACACACACACACACACAAACACACACACACACACACAAACAAAAAAACACACGTACGCAATGTACACACACGGAAGCCAGTACATAAAAGCGCCTCGTACTTAAGCTTCGCGTGTACCCCACAACCGCTTTACATTAATTACAATTACAATTTTCTTTTAAAGCATCCACTGGAATTTTGTCAGAAACAAATCCCACGTGGTTGTAGGAAATTAATGGATTATAACCTGCCATCCATCATTCTAAAATTCCTTCAATAAACGTGACACGCATAATTTATTCTGTGAAAAAAAAATATGTGCATCTCTTAAATCCGTATTTTACTCCGTCTAGACGAATATTTTATTAACAGAGGCAAGTTGACGCTGAGGTATATGTCACGTGATATGTCAACCCAAATCTTATGCGATATTTTCACTATTTTCTCTAGTGTAATGTCACCCATTTCTAAAATGATATGCTCACCTATTTCGAAGATGATATTTTCACCTATTTCGAAGATGATATTTTCACCTATTTCGAAGATGATATTTTCACCTATTTCGAAGATAATATTTTCACCTATTTCGAAGATGATATTTTCACCTATTTCGAAGATGATATTTTCACATATTTCGAGGATGACATTTTCACCTTTTCCGCAAATGATATTTTCACCCATTTATCAAGTAAAATATTCACCCAATATCTTATGTGATCTTCTACACTCTTTTTCGCTGTTTGTGGGACAGCGTGGTCGAATGGTAAAGTATTTAGCTGCTACACAAAAGTCTCGAGTTCGGATCTCCGTCCTGATTTAGTGACTAGGAAGTCCCTGAGTCCACCCAGCTCTGATGGGTTCCTGACTTGCATTGGGGACACAAAGACGACAGTGCTGATCATACTATCCTTTCATATGCCGTGGTCACGAAACATAAACTCTACTTCATCTGCCCAACGGATCCTTAGGTAGGTCTAAAGAGGAACTTTACTTTACTCAAATTTTAAGATGTCACACCTACTCAACCAACAACGAACTGCAGGGTGTATTTTATCATCTTTTTAAATCAAAATCTTCAGAACTAGGGTCAGAGTCGTAGCGATCCTTCCCGGCGCCCAGGGACAAACTTTCGATTTGCACCCCCCCTCGAACTTTTCATTTGCACATCCCCTTCAAACTTTCAATTTGGCGCCCCCCTAAGGTTGGCGCCCGGGGACATATGCCCCCCCCCCGCTACGCCTCTGACTAGGGTAAAGAAATATAACTAGCCTTGTCCTACACCTTAAATATATCGTAATCACAAAAAAACCATCCATACATTTTCATTTCAAGAAACCTTGTCATTTATATATATATATATATATATATATATATATATATATATATATATATATATCTATATATATATATATATATTTTAAGCATCCTGTAATCTCTATTTCAATTTCTCATTAAATATTTATCAGATTCAATATTTTTGCATTCTATTTGAACACTTGAACACTATTTCTGTGACCTTTGGTATTAAAAGTGATAGTGTTACCGATTCGCTGCGGTAGAAGACATCGTCATTAGTCATACATTGTTTTCACGGAGATAAATCAAACAAGGGAGGGAACAAAATATTTCCTTAAGGGAGTTAATTATACTTAAGTTAAGTGCAGGGCATCATAAAACCACAAGACACAAATCAATATCATATGCTGGTAAAATACCACAATTTAATGTAATAAAATTTGTTTGTAGTAAAAAGTCAATTTAATCTTATTTCTATGATAAAACTTCTCAAAACATTATAGTATTCAAGTATTACGTGCAAGAAATTATTGACATAAAAGAAGAAATAAATACAAACAACTGTCTATGATCAACTGCTATACATATCAAGACAAAGATGTTTTGTTTATATAGATCTCTATATAGATATATATATATATAATTTTTTTTTTAAAAATGTATGTATATATATTTATATATATCTATATCTATCTATCTATCTATCTATCTATCTATCTATCTATCTATCTATCTATCTATCTATCTATCTATCTATCTATCTATCTATCTATCTATCTATCTATCTATCTATCCTATCTATCTATCTATCTATCTATCTATCTATCTATCTATCTATCTATCTATCTATCTATCTATCTATCTATCTATCTATCTATCTATCTATCTATCTATCTATCTACTATCTATCTATCTTCTATCTATCTATCTATCTATCTATCTATCTATCTATCTATCTATCTATCTATCTATCTATCTATCATCTATCTATCTATCTATCTATCTATCTATCTATCTATCTATCTATCTATCTATCTATCTATCTATCTATCTATCTATCTATCTATCTATCTATCTATCTATCTATCTATCTATCTATCTATCTATCTATCTATCTATCTATCAATCTATCTATCTATCTATCTATCTATCTATCTATCTATCTATCTATCTATCTATCTATCTACATCTATCTATCTATCTATCTATCTATCTATCTATCTCTATCTATCTATCTATCTCTATCTATCTAATCTATCTATCTATCTATCTATCTATCTATCTATCTATCTATCTATCTATCTATCTATCTATCTATCTATCTATCTATCTATCTATCTATCTATCTATCTATCTATCTATCTATCTATCTATCTATCTATCTATCTATCTATCTATCTATCTATCTATCTATCTATCTATCTATCTATCTATCTATCTATCTATCTATCTATCTATCTATCTATCTATCTATCTATCTATCTATCACTATCTATCTATCTATCTATCTATCTATCTATCTATCTATCTATCTATCTATCTATCTATCTATCTATCTATCTATCTATCTATCTATCTATCTATCTATCTATCTATATCTATCTATCTATCTATCTATCTATCTATCTATCTATCTATCTATCTATCTATCTATCTATCTATCTATCTATCTATCTATCTATCTATCTATCTATCTATCTATCTATCTATCTATCTATCTATCTATCTATCTATCTATCTATCTATCTATCTATCTATCTATCTATCTATCTATCTATCTATCTATCTATCTATCTATCTATCTATCTATCTATCTATCTATCTATCTATCTATCTATCTATCTACTATCTATCTATCTATCTATCTATCTATCTATCTATCTATCTATCTATCTATCTATCTATCTATCTATCTATCTATCTATCTATCTATCTATCTATCTATCTATCTATCTATCTATCTATCTATCTATCTATCTATCTATCTATCTATCTATCTATCTATCTATCTATCTATCTATCTATCTATCTATCTATCTATCTATCTATCTATCTATCTATCTATCTATCTATCTATCTATCTATCTATCTATCTATCTATCTATCTATCTATCTATCTATCTATCTATCTATCTATCTATCTATCTATCTATCTATCTATCTATCTATCTATCTATCTATCTATCTATCTATCTATCTATCTATCTATCTATCTATCTATCTATCTATCTATCTATCTATCTATCTATCTATCTATCTATCTATCTATCTATCTATCTATCTATCTATCTATCTATCTATCTATCTATCTATCTATCTATCTATCTATCTATCTATCTATCTATCTATCTATCTATCTATCTATCTATCTATCTATCTATCTATCTATCTATCTATCTATCTATCTATCTATCTATCTATCTATCTATCTATCTATCTATCTATCTATCTATCTATCTATCTATCTATCTATCTATCTATCTATCTATCTATCTAATCTATCTATCTATCTATCTATCTATCTATCTATCTATCTATCTATCTATCTATCTAATCTATCTATCTATCTATCTATCTATCTATCTATCTATCTATCTATCTATCTATCTATCTATCTATCTATCTATCTATCTATCTATCTATCTATCTATCTATCTATCTATCTATCTATCTATCTATCTATCTATCTATCTATCTATCTATCTATCTATCTATCTATCTATCTATCTATCTATCTATCTATCTATCTATCTATCTATCTATCTATCTATCTATCTATCTATCTATCTATCTATCTATCTATCTATCTATCTATCTATCTATCTATCTATCTATCTATCTATCTATCTATCTATCTATCTATCTATCTATCTATCTATCTATCTATCTCTATCTATATATATATAAAATCATCTTAAATGAATGAACGTAGGCTACATGTAAGAAAGAAGTATTATTACTATCAGTCCTCACAAACCGATGATGAAAACAACACTCAAAAGAGCATGCAAGGCAAACTGACGCTGGTAAATTACATGTCTGAGCTAAAGTTTGTAACGTTTTACTGGCAACGATTGCTGACAGTCCATCGGTGATAGTCCAAGGGGGCGTCACAGTGTCCAACGATAAGGGACCGCTACCGGCAGGAAGAAAAAAAACTGCTACTAAATTTGTTTTTTTTTTAAATGGACAGAAAATATCGAATATCTTCCGTTTTGAGGTATAGTCAGGGGCATAGCGAGGGGGGGGGGCGGGGCGGGGCGGGGGGTGCGGACCGCACCGGGTGACACCATTTAGGCATGGTGACACCAAGGCAAAAAATAGCAAAATATATAGAGAAAAACGAGGGGGGGTGCAAATCGAAAGTTTGAGGGGGGGGGGGGTGCAAATCGAAAACTTGAGGGTGGGGGGGGGGGGCAAATTGAAAGTTTGAGGGGGGGGGGGGTGAAAATCGATAACTTGAAAGTTTGTCCCCGGGGAGGGTCGCTACGCCTCTGGGGGGTGACACCATTAAGTGCCGCACTGGGTGACACCCGACCTCGCTACAGCACTGGGTATAGTCCGATGTTTTATATGGCTATGTTGTTCATTTTCTTAACAGCATATTATACTTCATACACTTGATCTAAAATAATCCTTTACAGCCGAAAATATGAACATATGTATGTAGTAGGCTATGAATTACAATATAGGCCTACACCATCTCTTATAAAGTATCTACCAGGATAGTTTCATAAACATGATATAAAATGTATGAAGATTAATTCAATATATATATATATATATACTATATATATATATATATATATATATATATATATATATATATATATATATATTTCCCTTTATATTGCTTTTGGAAATTTTATCTCTCGAGATTAATTATCTAACAATCGGGGCCGGCGCTACCTATAAGGCGAACTAGGCGGTCGCCTTGGGCGCTGTCCGTAGGGGGCGCAGAAATCTGAAATCGCAATCATTAAAAAGTACTTAATAATTTATAACTTTGATTAGATTACATTAACTATACACAAAGGCGTAGCGATCTATTTAGGTGCACAGGACGAACTATCAATTTTGCGCCCCACCTTCAAATTAGACCTATATATAAGTGTTCGCGTTGGTGAAAATGCGCCACTTGAAATTTTCGGCGAGGGGACGGACAGTCGGACTAAAATTCTAGAGGGAGGGACACTGTTAAAAATATTTTTTTCTAAATAAATTCCATTTCGTTCAAGGGTGGGGGGGGGGGGGGGCTGTAGACTTTCTTATTATATATATATAATAAGGGGGCCCGAAAAAAAATTGCGAGGGGGGGGGGGCGTTTTAATAAGTTTTTCCTAAGGCGCTAAATAACTTGGCGACAGCACTGCTAACAATCTTAGTAGTAAAAAAAAAGGAAAAATAGCAACTTTTTCTCCGCGATAAATACACTGTACCCATTCTTCCAAAGTTGTTTACATAATAGTAACAGTGTAGTACTATTTGTCCAACCGGCTTTGTTAAAGGGGCAGATCACTGTGATTTAAGAGAGTCGTTTCCCTTGAGAGTATCAAGACAAACTGATGAGTTGAGGACACAGTTCACAACTGATCCACAGCTTTTCTAGTTCCTGTACTCAGATGTGTCAGTTTTAATTCACCCAACGGAGTTTTCCGATTGAACTACGGACACCAAACTTTTTCCCGATGTGTTTTGGTATCATGGGTTGGTGGTTTTGATGTTAGTTATGACGTAATGCAGCTTTTAAACAGTAAACATATTCGTCATGTCTACCCCATATAACTACATAAAACCAGTGTGTGCGTGTCGACATACATTATTTTCTAATCAATAATTATTAATTTGTCCAATTTTTTAAACTGATGAATATTTAGCTTTACCCTTTTAGCACTTGTCTAGCTAGAGTAATGAAACACTTTTGAATTAAAGTAGGTATGGTTGATTAGAATTCAATATTTTAAAACAAACAAGAATAGATACAGAGACTAGACTGTACTAAAATAAAATTTCATTATTTCGTACACAATCTAATTAATATTTACAAACTATTAAAATGTACTAACAGAAAGTTACACAAAACCAATATCCCTCACTATCTGATACGGCAGTAAAAAGAGTAAGCTCGGTTAATTCTTTAAGTACGGTAATTACAATTTGTACTTTAAAATCTGTAGGCCTACCCCATAGGATATTACGCAATAAAAAAAAAAGTTCGATTATTTCATTATGTATGGTTACATCACATTAAGTGCACAAGCCTAAACTATGAACTAACGATGCGTGCAGTAAAAACTTTATTCGGTTTTTTATAATAAATACGGTAAGAGTATTATGTTGTTTAAACTTTGACCAGTGTTTCTTTCAGACGTTTATCTACTGAGCCGGGGGAGGTGGGGGTTTAACTGAATTTTTTTTTTAGGGAGCGGACTAAAATGTTCTTTTTATGAGATGGAAAAAAAGTGTATAAGTAAAAGTATAAATATTTATAAAAAAGTATATATTTTATGTTTTATATAGAAATTATATATTCATTCGGGGTGGGGCGGTGTTTTTTTAGGGGTGGGGGTGTTGTGGGAGGGGGGGGCGAAGATATGCCTGAAATAAACTTTACTCACCGGTCTGTTATTTTATTAAATACGGTAAGACCATTGCACAACCCAAAATTTGAACTACCTGACACGGGCAATAAAAAAACTATAGACAAATAAATGCGCCATTAGGAGCACGGTGACGCCCCATGAAAGTTTCAGCGGAGCGCGCGGTGTGTATTTAGTACATACATATTTAATAAGCGGGTCACGTGATATCAGGGCAAACACGCGGTCGATAGTGATGCTTTGTTGTACATGCAGGCCTGGTGAGAAGTTGAAATCGCTAAAAGTTTTTTTTTTTTTTTTTTTTTTTTTTTTTTTTTTTTTTTTCGTTTTAGGTACTTTACTCACACACAGGTGCTTTCAAATGTTAGTTGTTTTTGCTTTGCGGGGGGTGCGACCGGAAGTGGTTCGTCCGCAGGTTACAGGTGGTTTTTTCAAGAAGTGGTTTTTCAACATTATTTATTGCGCACAGCGGCGGAGTTTATTCCAGGCATCTCTTCAGGGGGGGGGGGGAGCGGCACTATGTCTACCGCCCACCCCCCCAAAGGAATGGCATTTAAATAGAAAATATATACTTTTAACAGTGTCCGCCCCCCCCCCCCCCCACCGGAAATTTTAGTCCGCCCCCGCCACCCCCACCCCCGAAAATTTTAAGTGCCCCCCGGAGAAAAAAGTCTGGAAGAAACACTGCGCAGTGGTACGACGAACCTAGGGAATTTCTCCATAGGTTGATTTGATAACAATAATAAAGTGGTGTTTAGCGTGAACAATTATAGTATATTTAATGAACAGTTTTTGTATAGTGAAATACACTTAAGATGTATCAGTCCAATGTATTCTTGTTAGGGGGCGTCATCCATAAATGACGTCACGCTTCAGCCTAGCACCTCAGTTACATTGCAGTTTGTTTTTGAAAACGTCGATTTCTTTCTAAAATATTTACTGAGCTCGATCAAAATTCAGCATTGTGATCAATATCTATTACAATTTGGGGATACATTCTTCCAAAAAAGCAAAATAAAGACTTAAATTCAGTTTCTGGACATTTAAAATACAAAGTGTGACGTCACACTGTCTAGACCTCCCCCCCACCCCTCGCAATCTCTTCGTTACACATCGTCATCCAAACCCCACCCTTCCCATGGAGGAATAAATATCGAGATATAAATGTAAATTTGAACTCATACATAAATTAACTGTTACTTGGAACAAGATATGAATAGATATATTTACTAAGTTATAAAAGGAGATTCAAACTCACCTAACTGTTGATATTATGTATAAAGATATAAATAAAAAAATTATAAACGGAGATATAAAGTGGGGTATAAAGTGAGACAAAAACACAGACATGGAACAAAGCCTTAAAATGATCGTGAACCTTCGAGTGTAAATCTCGCTGAAAGGTCGAGATTTCACGGTTTAAACATGGGGTCACTGAGTCCACCCAGCTCTAATGGATGCTTGACATGCGATGCTGGCAGAAAATGGCAGCTGTGCGGTGCCATGACAACAGGTCAATTTTTGTATGCCCTCTTATGCCCTCGGTGTACTGTTATTTTTGACACTTAAGATAAAACACGCGAGACACAAACGGTTGTCTCGCTAAGTCCATATGTTTCAGCTTTAAGTACTTTTGCTTTCGTTAACACTACTGCTATTGTTGAAAGTGATGTAGTATATAAAATAACTTAAAGAAATCCTTTACAGTAGGCAGGTTTATACTCTACGAAATAAACGAAGTTCAACTATT
>NW_026733359.1:0-60288 GCF_028476545.2 Physella acuta
CATGGTTGATATCAATAAGAAACTAAACGAGCTAAATATAATACTGCCAGGAAAGGAAAATCCAGCCTATGCCTTGCTGGAAGAAGTGGATTGTTTTGAAAAAAAATTACTTGTCTTTGTTGAAGACACAGAGAGCCGTAAATTACCTAATTTCGAAAAATCTTTAAAAAATATCGTGATGAAACCAATGCTACTATTAACATGAATCACTTCAGCATTACTGTAAACAAAGTGAAGGATGGGTTCACTGAGAGATTTGAGCAATTCAAAACAAACGCAAGTACTATGACGTTCATGGTAGATTCACTGAACACAAAAACAAATGAGATCAACATTGAGCCATTTTGGAATTGATGCTAGTTCACTTCAAATGGAATTGCTGGATTTGAAAACCAAACATTTGTGTAGTGGTAAATTCACAGAACTCAAGAGCAAGTTGCAGAGATGTAGGTTAAGAAAAGCATGCAAGTTACACTTCACAAGTACACAGCTAACTAACTTTGAAAAGGAATGCAAGGCCAATGCTCCAATTGATGTAACTATATTTACGTTACATAGCTTGGGTACTTCATATCCACAAGTATTTAGTTAAGCTACCTAACGCGGATACTGTCCATTCAGGTCTCGACGCTGAATTACTTTACCTTATCAACCATCGATACTTTCCCATAAACATCCCATAGTATCGATATATTTACTTTACCTGCCTTAAAATCGATTCTGTCCATTCCATCGGCCCTGACTTATTTTACCTTCCCTAAAATTCGATACCGTCCATCCCTAAGTATCGGCACTGATATATTTTACCTTCCCTATCATCGATACTGCCTATCCCCAAGTATCGCCACTGACATAGTTTATCTTCACTAATATTCGATATCGTCCATCACCAAGTATCGCCACTGATATACTTTACCTACTCTAATATTCGTCAATGACTAACTTTACCCTCCCTAACATTCGATACCGTCCATCCTCAAGTATCGGGCCTCATATACTTTACCTTCCCTAACATTCGATACCGTCCATCCCCAAGTTTCGGCACTGGCTAAATTAGATTTCCCTAACACTCGATACCGTCCACCCCCGGGTATCGTCAATGACTAACTTTACCCTCCCTAACATTCGATACCGTCCATCCTCAAGTATCGGTCCTCATATACTTTACCTTCCCTAACATTCGATACCGTCCACCCCCAGGTATCGGCATGGCGTCGTGCTTCATGGCCTACATCGTGGCCTTCTACTACAACGTCCATCATCGGCTGGAGCTTCTTCTACCTGTTCGCGTCCTTCACCTCCAAGCTGCCCTGGACGACGTGCTTCAACTCCTTCAACAGTCGAGACTGCTGGCAGATCGACTGGGACACCAACACCACCAACGTGACGTCACCGGAAGCTGACGTCATCGGCACCACGTCAGGGCCGGGCAACAGGACGTACAACGCCTCGGTGTCGGTGTCGTCCACCATGGAGTTCTTTGAGTGAGTCTGTGTCGTCTGCCGTCTTTTGAGTGAGTCTGTGTCGTCTGCTGTCTTTTGAGTGTGTGTCGTCGTGCTGTCTTTTGAGTGTGTCTGTGTCGTCTGCTGTCTTTTGAGTGAGTCTGTGTCGTCTGCTGTCTTTTGAGTGAGTCTGTGTCGTCTGCTGTCTTTTGAGTGTGTGTCGTCTGCTGTCTTTTGAGTGTGTTTCGTCTGCTGTCTTTTGAGTGAGTCTGTGTCGTCTGCTGTCTTTTGAGTGAGTCTGTGTCGTCTGCCATCTTTTGAGTGTGTGTGTGTCGTCTGCAATCTTTTGAGTATGTGTGTGTCGTTTGTTATTTTTGTGTGATTTTTTAATCTTTCACTATCTTTTGAGTGATTTTTTTTTTTTGCCATCCGGTACCAAGTCTCGTAGGTTTATCCCTCGCCCTCTTTGGCGAAACGAGGGAGTGCAAAGGGGGGTGCCAGCCCCGGCTAGAAAATCTTTTTTTTTTGTTTAATATACTGAGGAAAGGCTGAATAAATGGGATATATATTCCTTGAATGTCTATAGACCAATACCCAAATCTAAGGCTTGTAAATGTCAAGCCCTTATGTAAACAAAGAGAGAGACAGAGAGAAATAGAGAGAGGAGGACAGAGAGACAGAGAGAGAGAGAGAGACAGAGAGAGAGAGAGAGTATGAATAGTCGGGGTGTTCAAAATATTTCATTTAAAAAAGCCTCAAAACGAATTTCTATTCTAAATATCTTTTCTTGAAATGTTTGTGAATTATTATGTGATACTGTGTTTAGTTTCAGCCTTTATGTAAAAAAATTTAAACATTTAAAAAGGTATTCGATTCTTCGTTGCATTCGATGAAGTAGGCGTCAGTGTTTCTTCCAGACTTTTTTCTCCGGGGGGGGGGGGGGCACTTGAAATTTTCGGGGGGGGGGGGGCGGTTAAACTTTCTTTGGGGGGGGGGTGGCGGACACTGTTAAAAGTATATATTTTCTATATAAATTATATAAATTTCATTTCGTTCGGGGTGCGGTAGATTTTTTTCGAACAGATGCCTGGAAGAAACTCTGGTAGGCGTATTGAAGAAACTACTTTTTTACAATGAAAACAAAAGTAATCGATAAAAACATTGTTGACGGATAAAATGCTATCCTACGACAACTTTGTTTTAGTAAAGAGCTAATGGACCCATGCGTGAATAGTCTCAAAGGTACTCGAGAGGCCCATTAAATATTTTTAAAATCGTGCACGGTGTAATTAAAATTAAAATGGTTTTAAAATCCTGACTGTTGGGGGGGGGGGGTGTTCGGACTTCAAAAAAGCGGATGAAATAGATGTTTTAGTATTTTCGGTAATTAAGCACAATTTTTAAAAAAGGCAAAAGCAGTTTGGTTTTCACGTGGTAATGACGATATAAACGAAAACACCCTTCTCTTCGATAGGCGAGCATAAATTTTATTATACAAAACATAAACAACAATGGCAGAACTAAGTCATGTGGTTTAAAACAGCACTATGTTATTTAAAAACTTTATCTGCAAAGTTTTGTAAAACAAATAACTATTGATTTCCTGTTTGTCTAACGAAAGTAAAACATCGGGTTATAACTTAGGCTTGATGAAAATAAATAGAAATGTAGCCTTGCAAAAAAAATATTTTCAAGTTCTCTGAAATTCCGACTGTTACAAAATTGATTCTAAAAATATTAAATTTTTTAGGCTCAAGTTTTTTTTATTTTTTTATTGTTAAGGCCGTAATAAAGTCAAAATATATTTTACCCATGTCAACAATATGATGGAAGTATTTTCGTCAACCCGGTAGCCTCAATTATACACATTTCTGCTAATAATTGTTTTCTTTTGCATTTCAAACTGTTTTTAAAAATACCGTAGCTCTATTGGACTGAAATATAATAATTTGAAGTAAGAATAAACAGGCTAAACATTAATTTAAAATTACAGCTAACTAAAAAATTGTAAGTATATCTAGTTTAAACATGAGGACGTTAATAATAAAAAAAATTTATAGGCTTAGGGGTCATCCATAAATGACGTCAAGCTTTTTTGACGATTTTTTACCTCCCCCCCCCTCCCCTCCGTCACACGTCGTCACAAAAAGCCAGACCCCCCCCCCCTAAAAATGACCTCACACCTCAGCCTACAACACCCCCCCCCCCCCTCAAAATTGCTGTTTGAATTTTGCTTAAAACATCAGTATTTGATCAATTCCTACTACAATTATTAAAAACGCTATCTAAAACGCGAAATAACGACTAAAACTCGTTTTCTAACATTGCTTTTTTATAATGCAAAAAAAGTGACGTCACACCATCTGAACCTACCCACCCCCCCCCCCCTCCCCCTCATCACGTACCGTCACAAAATTACGGACCCCCCCCCCCCCTCCCCCCCTACGAGTGTGATGTCATTTATGGACGACCCCTTAGTGAGAAATTTTTTTGTCTAAATGTAAACAGGAAGCCGTAATGATTTCTCATTGGCTATTACATTTACATGAACTCCGCCCACGTGTTGATTTGTTTCATTTTACACTTGAATTATAATTAGAGTTTGAAACAATTTCTTTCGTTGCATGAATGTATGGGGTTGTTTTTTTTTTTCGCGAAGGTTTAAAATTCTCTGTACTAATGTGCGTATCACGATTACAAGACTTTCTCTATACTTCGTATATACGAGAAAGTAAAAAAACCAAAATTCATTTAATAAAAAGCCAAAATTGTAATTCGTAATCCAATGAGTACATATGAGTACATAAGCATGTTCAAAGAAGAATATTCTTATAAACTTAATCAGCAGAATAAAATAGGTCTACATATAAAAAGTGTATCTTTTGAGTTGTTTTTCAATGATTTTCTTTTTTTTTTGCATAATTGCCTTTCTTTGAAGGGTAACTTCTGTCTTTGGAGGTTTATTTAAACATTTCTTTGATATTTTTGTTTGTTATCCTTTGAAGTTAAACTGCATCGACAAAATTACAAACGTTGTTTATAGTACTCGTTAAAATAAATGCAATTTTTCAAAATATAAACATTCAATAAAACTGATGATACATGTAACGGATTTTCTTCCAGAAGAAAACTAAATAATTTGCGCTGGAACAAGTTCGGAAAATATTGATTGTGGACTTCCAATATGTATTTCAGTTTCTCTCTCCTACATGATAGACATAATGGAAGTTTATTAAACTAATTTATTTTTATTTGCTTTAAATATTTTTTTTCCTGGTGCATCCTGTGAATGCAAAACAAATGTGGCTTCATTTTAAAAAATCCCAAAAATAACAAGGCAATTACTTAACCAGATTGAACTAAATTGGGTTCATTCCACGCTAAGCCCAGGGCGGAGACTTGCATTCGTCAAAATATTTCGTGTAGCTGCGATATTTGTCATGAAAGTTTACATTATGAATGATATAAGTAAACTTTTAAACAAACACAACTAGGTTAAGATTTTCAAGTTAATTAGTGATTCCTTGATTTGGCGACTCCTCAAAGTAATATTTACACGCTTTGAATATTTGGTTGCAACCAGAGGCGTAGCGACCCTTCCCGGCGCCCGGGGACATACTTTCAAATTTGGCGCCCCCTTGGGAGCAAATTTTCGATTTGCACCCCCCCCCCTCGAACTTTTCATTTGCACCCCCCCCCCGTCAAACTTTCGATTTGCACCCCCCTCGAACTTTTCATTTGCACCCCCCCCTCAAACTTTCAATTTGGCGCCCCCCCTAAGGTCGGCGCCCGGGGACATATGTCCCCGCCCCCCCCCTCGCTACGCTACTGGTTGCAACAGTTGCATAAGTTAGTTCCAACAACAGGTTATAATCGTCACTGTCAAGGACTTTGTCTCCAACTTTCGAGGAAACAATATGCGAGTTTTTTAGACTTGGCTACTCTAAGATTAACTGAACGTTGCATTTCTCTCACCTAAAAATTGCCTGCGGTAGTGATACGTTTGTTTCAAACTTTCTTTTCTCCCCTGAATCATCTTGTCTCCCTTGAATATTTTTTTCCCTAAATCTTGTCTCCCCTTTATTCTTCTTTACTCTCCTGAATATTGTTGTTTCCTCTGAATCTTCTTTACTTCCCAAAATCTTCTTGTCTCCACTGAACCTTCTTATCTCATCGGAATCTTATTTTTTCTGAATCTTCTTAGCTCGCCATAATCTTCTTGTCTTCCCCTTTTTGTTCTTATTCTTCTTTTATCTTTCCTGGATCTTCTTGACTCCCCTGATATTCTTATCTCCCTTGCATCTTCTTATCCCCCTTGAATCTTTTTATCTCCCCGGAATCTTCTTGTCTCCGCTGAATCTTTTTTTAATCTCCCCTGAATATTCTTATCTCCCCTGAATCTTCTCCTCCCCTGAATCTTTTTTATCTCCCCTGAATATTCTTATCTCCCCTGAATATTCTTATCTCCCCTGAATCTTCTCCTCCCCTGAATCTTTTTTTATCTCCCCTGAATATTCTTATCTCCCCCTGAATATTCTTATCTCCCCTGAATCTTCTCCTCCCCTGAATCTTTTTTTTTTATCTCCCCTGAATATTCTTATCTCCCTTGAATCTTCTCCTCCCCCTGACGATGCCCTAACCTTGACATTGCAGACGGGGCATGCTGGAACTAAACCACTCTACAGGGCTGGATGACCTGGGCGTGGTCAGATGGCAGCTGGCACTCTGCACGTTCCTCACGTTCACCGTCCTCTACTTCTGTCTGTGGAAGGGCGTCAAGAGTACAGGGAAGGTAAGGGGCGGTTGTGGTGGTAAGTCTGGGCTGGATGGGCTTTTGTGGGCTTTGTTGTAAGGTATAGGTTGTATGGGCTTTTGTGGGCTTTGTTGTATGGTATGGGCTGTATGGGCTTTTGTGAGTTTTGTTGTAAGGTATACATTTTTGTGTGACATATGGACTTTTATGTACTTTGTTGTATGGTATGAATTTTTGTGCGACAGATGGGCTATTGTGAACATTTGTTTTTAGCTATGCATTTTTGTGTGAAAGATGAACTTTTGTGAACTTTTTTGTAAGGTATGCAATTCTATAATTTATGTGAAAGGTGGGCTTTTATCAAGTTTGTTGTACATGTGCGTTTACAACGTGTGTGAAAGATGGGCTTTTGTGAAGTTGGGATGTTGGGTATGGTAGATTTTTATATTATCTCTTTTAAGTTGGGCTTTTGTTTTCTTGGTAATAAGATTGTTTTTTAAATACTTTTTGTGGTAAGGTGGGCTTTTTTATTTCTTTGAATAAGTCAGACTATTTTTCTATGTGAGTAGATGGACTAGTTTTTTTTAATGTGTTATTCTTTATCATTTTAAGATATTTTTAAGGTGGGCTTATGTCATCGTTTTAGTATGATGGGCTATATGAAAAGTGGGCTTTTGTAAACTTTGCAATAGGGTTAGCTTTTATCCTATGTGTAGAAAGGTAATGAGTGGTAAGGTGGACTAATTAAATTGTTCTAATGAGTTAGGCATTTTAAAACATACGTGATTAATTTGATTTTTTGTAACGTCCTTTGTTATTTTAAAGATAGGATTTGTTTTGAAACCCAGTTTAATAAGTCGGTATTTTGTAACTTATAGTGGAACATAGTTTCATGATTTGTGCAAACTATCCGGGGAAAAGTCTAGTCTTATTGAAATCTAAACCAATTGGAAAAAGTGGTTTGTAATAAAGTGGCATATTTGTTTGTTCTTTGATAAAAATGTACAGAGAGAACGAGCTAGAGTAACCCCATACCAAAATGTATAAAAGTAAAGTTCCTCTTTAGACCTGGCGAGCCAGTGAGCAGATGAAGTAGAGTTTTTGACCTCGGCATAAGAAAGGATAGTGTAGTCAGCATTAAGCTCAACCGTCTTTACTTTCCTTAAGTCAGTTATTCATCAGAGCAGGGTGGACTCATGGGCGTCCTACCGTCACAATTCAGAACCGAGATCCGAACTCGAGACCTCAGGGATGGCAGCCCAATACTCTACTATTCGACCACGCCGTCCCATACCAACACGTATCCGACGGATTAAAAGAAAGCTGATTTAGCTAAAGCTAGAGTTGTAAAGACGTTGCAGTATTCCCAAATGGAAATCATAACAGGGAAAATATGTGATGAATAAATAAATATAACGTATAAAACTGCGTTTGATGATAAGTACCATATGCTGTTCAACTCGGAAACATGTTAAACATATTCCTCAATGTTTGTTGTTTTTCTAGAGCTTCAACGCATTCCTTTGAGCAAATTTGCAATTTTTAAAACAAATCGTTTTTTACAAAGAAAATTTGTGATAGTTGCCATGTTGTTTTACTGAATGTATTGAAGGTTGATGAGTTGATGAGTCTTGTGTATTGACGGTTGATGAGTTTTGTGTGTCTATGTAATGGATGGCAGATAGTTGGTATCACACAGGCTTATGTTGTTATGTGTTAGATGGGCTAGTGTATGTGGGTATAATCAGTTTGTTGCAGTTGATGTATGTATCGCATTGAGTATGTATGTATCACATACACACTGTATGTCAGTATAACCAGTTTACCGAATGTGTAAATAATAAGTTTAATGCAGGCCATGTATGTATGTGTCACATTGTAGGTCAGTATAACCAGTGTATTGAAAACGTAGTAAATCACACCTCATAAAAGTACGGTCAGCTAAACACCATTTAATAATAGGTGGTGTGTCATAACCCCCCCTCCCCCCCCCCCCACCCCCCACCACACACAATTAAACAACTAAAGACAAGTCTCTGCCCTCGTACATCACAATTTTCCCTCTCGTACAGAGTTTCTTCCAGGCATCTCTTCGGGGGAGCTCGACCCCCCCCCCCCCCCCCGAAAAAAGTCTACCGCCCCCCCCCCCCACCCCGAACGAAATGGAATTTATATAGAACATATATACATTTAACAGTGTCCGCCCCCCCCCCCCCCCCGAAAATTTCAAGTGCCCCCCCCCCCCCCGGAGAAAAAAGTCTGGAAGAAACACTGCTCTCCTATGTCCCTGTTGTTGCAATATTATCGTTAGGACTAAGCCCGAACCCCACCCCTAACCCACACGCCTACGAACCCTCCAACCCTCCGCTAAACTCCACTCAGCTCAGGTGTGTGACGTCATATTTTGCTCGGGGTTTTTTTGTGCGACCTCTTGAGTCACGTGACTCGTCTGTTGCAGGTAGTCTACATCACGGCCACCCTGCCCTACGTCATCATGACCATCCTGCTGGTCCGTGGGGTCCTGCTGCCAGGGGCAGAGGACGGCATCAAGTATTTCATCACGCCCAAGGTCGACAGTCTCCGGAAACCTAAGGTGAGAGGGCAGACAGCTTGTAGGGTGCGTTGGTTGGAGTGCAGAGACGTAGCGATGCGGGGGGGGGACATATGTCCCCGGGCGCCGACCTTAGGGGGCGCCAAAATGGGTTGGAAAAAGTAATCGAAAGTTTGAGGAGGGTTCAAATCGAAAGTTTGTCCCCGGGCGCCGGGAAGGGTCGCTACGCCTCTGTTGGAGTGTAGTGGTTATGGGGTGTCGATGTTATAGCGTTGTTAGCCGTTAAATATAGCGTTTATGGTGTTAAATATAGCGTTGTAAGTTGTTAAATATAGTGTTTATGGTTTTCAACATATAGCGTTGATGGTGTTAGAAATAAGGCGTTTATGTACTTAAACATAGCGTTTATATGGTATTGTACAATTATGGGAAGACCTTTTATTCTTTTATGGGAACACCTTTGAGAATACCTTTTTAAACCTTTAATGGACCACCTTTTTATACCATTTATTGTACTAAATATATCTTTGATGATGTTAGAAATAGCTTTGATGGTGTTTAGTATAGCGTTTATGGTGTATCGCTTATTGTGCTGAGTGTAACGTTCATTTTTTTAAAATTGTGTATAAGGTAGCCATAGTTCATAAAGTAGTCATTGCGTATAAGTTAGTGTTCATAGTGCATAAGGTGGCGTTGAATGCTCGAAATGTTCCATGGAGCACGTGACTATTCTCTGGCACTGTTTACAGGTGTGGATTGACGCTGCCGTGCAAATTTTTTTCTCTGTCGGGTCCGGGTTCGGAACCCACATAGCCTACGCCAGCTACAACAAGTTCCACAACAACTGCAAGCGGTGAGTTGCGTCTTCTCTGATACATCAGTTATGTTTTTATACCTTTGTGGGAACACGTTTTATACCTTTATAGGAACACTGATTTATAATTTTTGGTAGGGCATTGTTATAGAATCAGGGGAACACCTTTTTATACTTCATGGGAGGACATTTTTTTTATAACTTTGTTGGAACACTTTTTTATGCCTTTATGGGAACGCTTTCCTTCTTTTATAATTTATGAGAACATCTTTTTACAAGCTTTTATTACAAGCTCTTATTTAACTCGCTTCATCTGTCGTCAGTCTGTCGTCAGTCTAGATCGAAACGCCGGAGCGAAATTTGGACACTTCTACTTGACCGATACGGTTCACAGTTGGCACGTGGGTCAAGACATGAAGACAATGCGATCTGAAATTAAATTTGACTTAATTGGATGCCTAAATAATTTGTTATGAATTAATTAAAATTTGGACCGAATTAGTAGGCATATTTATCCAACCACACCACACGCGTCATCACGTTCAATAATTTATTTTCTACTTTTTAGTGCATTGGTACATAAAAGCTTGTTATTAAAACGTTTTTAATGAAAAATTTTTAACTCACTTCCTAGACAGTCTGTCTTGACCCACGTCTTTATGTCTTGACTCACGTACCAATTACGAACCGTATCTATGAGTTAGAAGTGTCCGAATTTTCGCTCCGGCGTTTCGATCTGGACAGACAGACTGACGACAGAAAATGCGAGTGTAATAAAAGCTTGTAAAAAGCAACACATAGAGTCCTTGAAAATGGTAACAGAAGAGAATCTACCGGGGGAAAAGGGGGGTAACAAAACAATTATTGAAAAGGGAGATAACTTGTCATTTTTCAGAGACTGTATCATCACAGTGATCGTCAACTCGGCGACCAGCCTGTTCAGTGGGTTCGTCATCTTCTCCTACCTCGGCTACATGGCCCTCAAGACACACAAGGACATCGATAAGGTCGCCACGGAAGGTCAGTAGCCCGCTAGAGATCTGAGAGATACACAGCACATACGGACAACGGGACCTTTTGTTTTTGTTGTTGTTGTTTATGTTGGTTGTTTATTTTGTTTTATTTTTATTTGTTTCGCTTCTTTAACGTTTTAAAGGTTTCAATTAAAGGAGAGGTACTCTCGTATACGAAGAACATAGGGTTTTCACAAATCTTGACGTTTTACACCTCCATGAGTCGGAAAAGTTTTGCAAATTTGTCCGTATGTCTGTGTGTGTGCGGATGTGTGTCTGTGAACACGATAACTTGATTACCGTTACAGCTAGGTTAATGAAATTTCATATATAAGTATATCAAATTTGTAGTTCTGTATCAAATTCTCAGCGATTTACAGTAGCCGGAAGTAGAACTTGTACTACTTTTTTTTTTCCAAAAGATTATATCTTGAGTACTGTTTCAGAAAGACGAAATTTCACAAATAAGTAAATTATCTAGATCTCTGCCTTCTGTCAAATTTTGGGTAATTTCTGTTTACCGGAAGTAGTATTTTACGCTATTACCGATTTCTTTAAAAAAGCATATGATTTTTATTTTTTTTTGCATCTACTTTATTTTTCCGCGTAATTAACAAACTTAACGTTGCTTATCAAGTTATTTTGTTAAACAAAACTTAGTCACCTAATAACCAAATTTTACATCATCGTGGCCTATTTGATTAAAAACTTCTATTTACATTGTGCTAATTTAATGGGTTTTTTTCTCAAAACTAATTAATTAGCAGTTCAGTAATTTCAGAAAGTTCCCACGCTCCCTTATCAGCTATAGACGTGTGTCTGTTTGCACTTGGGTATAAGAAAATAGTAATTAAATATACACATACATATACATATATGACTTTGTCAATGTCTTTTCTGTTTCATTCTCGAATTTAGTTTGCATATATCTGCTTTATTTCTGATATTTGTAGTATGTTTTACTGCTTTATTTATCATTTTTCGTGTGTTTTTCGTGCTTAACTTCTGATATTTTGTGTATGTTTGTCTGATTTATTTCTGATATTTCGTGTGATTTGTCTGCTTAATTATTTTTATTGTATATGTTTCTCTGTTTTAATTCTGAAATGTCAATCATATTTCGTGTAATTTGCTTATTTTTTTTTAAAAATATGTATATTTATATATGCTTTATTTCTAGTATTTCATGTGTATTTCTCTGCTGTATTTCTAATATTTCCATCATATTTCATGAAATTTATCTGCTTTATGATATCGCGTGTAGGTTTACTTTATAGCTTTAATTCTGATATTTCGTGTCATTTGTCTACTTTATTTTTCTTTTAATTTCTCGTATCTGTCTGCTTTATATCCGACTTGCTAATGTTGCACTGTGTCTGCTTTATATCCGACTTCCTAATGTTGCACAGGTCCGGGCCTAGTGTTTATTGTGTACCCTGAGGCCATAGCAACACTTCCGGGATCAGTGGGCTGGGCTATCATCTTTTTCTTCATGCTGCTCTCCCTTGGTCTCGACAGTGCGGTAAGTTTGTGTGTGTTGACTTGATTTCAAGCTGTACTAGATGTTAGACATGGCGGCAGCTTGTAGATGTACTGTGTAGTGCTGGTGCGTGTTGTGAATGGTTGATGAGGGTGATGGTGGTAGTGGTTGTAACTGTTACATGAAATGTTGATGAGGGTGATGGTGGTGTTGTAACTGTTACATCAAAATGTTGACTCATGGGGGTCTAACGATATTGCCTGGGCGATAATGTTTAAAGAGACTGTCACACGATACTGCCACACGATACTGACAAACGATACTAATGTATGATACTGATATACGTACTGACACATGATACTTGTCACAAGCTGCAGCCACGCGATACCGATAAATTATACCGATATACGAAACTGATATACGATACTAACACACGATACTGCCACACGATACGATCACAAAATACTGACACATGATACTTACAAAAGATACCAATACATGCTACTGATATACAATACTGATATACGATACTGATACAGGACTCTAATATACGATACTAACAGACGATACTAACACACAGCACTGACACAAGATACTGCAACATAATACAGTCTAACGATACTTGCCAAATATACTATACTATACTTAGATACTACAACACGATACCATCACACAACATAGACCAACTATTGTGTCCATAAATCTTTTCTTACGATACTGCCTTGCAATACTGCCTTACGATACTGCTACACAGTATTGTCTCACGATACTGCCTCTAAATACTGCCTTACGATACTGCTAATACGATACTACAATACGATACTGCCAATCGATACTGCCATGCAATCAGAAATAACACCTGTTCCTTTTTTTCAGTTCGGCGGATTGGAATCGCCCTTAACGGGTATTCGAGATGAGCTGTCTCAGCTGATGAAGTATCGATACTTCAGGGAAGTCCTGACATTAATTATTATAATGTCAGCATTTATATTTTCTATTCCTTGTTTAATGCAGGTAATTATTTGGCTTTAAAAATAAATTTAAAAATCATATAGTAGCATTATGATTTATATAATGTTTTATAGAATCATCTTGCCACTAAACTAAATTATTATTTGACTCTAGAGCATTACTCTGTTGACAGTAATAAAATAAGTTAGAAAAATTACCACTTTCCGCTAACCACTTTTACCCGGCAATAGAGGATAACAAAAACACAACTCATTTTTAAATTCCGCACGCTTTCAAAAACACAATACTACAAAAGCGCAGTAACTCAGGAATCTTTAACATAACAAAAACGTAAGCATAGAACTTTTCAAGTGGCCATTGAGATTTCTCAGGCTATGTTCTAACTGGAGTATATTCAGTCCATGAGATTATGATTCTATTCGGGATATAGGATTATCCATATTTAACGTCCAAACGCAGAGGGGGGAGGGAAAAAATCGACTTTTAACATATGGGCTGGAGGGGTAGTGTCTATGTGGACATACACGTGTTTAATTAGTCATCGAATTGATTACACCTAACAACAAAAATAAAACACTTAACCTGCATATAAAATGTATTTATATAAACAACAGTTCAACGGGTCACTAAACTAAACCATAGCGTCTTTTGCTATGCATGTAACTCTTTGATAAGCAAGCTAAGAAGTAAACAGAAGTAGAGATTATGAACCCGAGGTTTACTTACGACCTAGCCATATTCTGATGACTAATATTAAAATGCAATCATATATTACATGTAAAGCTTTTCTTTAAATGCTTACTTAATATTGTTCATCAGTTGTTGTTGGGTTGTTTTTTTTTTTTTTGTTAAAATAGGAGGAGGGGGTGTTAATCTTTGAATTAAATCAAGCGCCCATTTTATAATTATGCTTTGATGATAAAAAAGATAGTATTTATATTTTCAACACATTCTAGGTTCTCTCATTAATATTTAGGGCTAATAATAGACATTAGCACAATGTAGTTGACTCGCAAAGCCAGGGGGAAGTGGGTCTTAAATTCCAATTTATTGTAGGAGCCATATATATAAATATATATATATATATATATATATATATATATATATATATATATATATATATATATATATATATATATATATAAATATATATATATATATATATATACACTATATATATATATATATATATATATATATATATATATATATATATATATATATATATATATATATATATATATATATATATATATATATAAAGAGGGAGATGGGTTAGTATTTCCCTTATACAATTATATTTCATTTCTAAGCAATATATTAATTACTTTTTTGGCTTTGTCTCTATTTAAGACCAGTACAGCAAATATGGTAAAAGCATTATATAAAACATAAATGCTCATGCAATTCATATAAACAACCACCCATTGGCCGTGTTCATAGATAAACAGCGCACGGTAATATACTTGTTTTTAAGGGCTGAAAGAATGGCCCATATCGTTTCTAAAAAACAATTTCTGACTAAGAAATTCGAGGAACATATTGGTTGCGCTGATAGATCCGGATTGAGATTTTTGTGAGTGAAATATTATTCACTCAGACCTGACGGTCTAACGAGTGGAGTAGGTGAAGGAGAGTTCACCTGTGTATCGGATCAGGTACACCGTGGTACAAGCTCATGTAGACAAGTGCTCTGACACTCGACCACGCCGCCTCCCACAGACAGACAAGAATTTACGCTTATAAATCAAGGGCAGACAAAGCTAGTTGACCGTAGATAGAGGATGAGAGCGCTTTGTACTCAGCGACGTAATAGTAATAGTGATCCAATTATTAGATGTACGCGTATTAAACAAGGTAATTAAAAAGTCTAGTGACAATTTTAGCGCAATTTCCTTATGTTATCTAAAAATAGCTCTGTCGTAGCGTAAATCAAGAGCAGGGTTAGTAAAACCATTGGTTAGTTATTAAAACGTTTTTTATGAATTTTTTTTTCAGTATTTTACATGTTTTATTTACAACAGAGTTACATGACTAAAAACCATTGCGCGCCTAGCTACTGAACGTGATTACGCAGCCATTGAACGTGATGTCGCAGCTATTGAACGTGATGATGCGTGTGGTGTGGTTGGATAAACATGCCTACTAATTCGGTCAAAATTTTAATTAATTCAAAAAAAAATTTGTGACCAAACGAAAGGATATTTTTGAAAACTTTCTTCGGCAATATTGTTCTAAATTATGGCAGGAATCGATTGGTACATGTTTGAAGTCGCTAAGTCGTCTGGTTGCCGAGATGTGGGCCAAAAACTGCATTTTTTTCGAGGTTTTTTGGCTTTTCCGGGAAATCCATGAAAGAAACCCGGAATTTTTATGGCCTATGTTCATCCTCGTAACTTGCTTAACATATTTGCTTTGAAACTAGTCCTCGATATTGCTTCGTTGAGGAGGAGATACGACTTAAAGCTGCGGACACACATCCATCCATTCCCAGAAAAGACGAGTTAATAAACGCAATTCTCCAGAATGGAAATTGCGCTAAACAAAACTTTATGAAAACAGATTTGAAATACAAAATACTTTGTTAGGTGTCCCCCCCCCCCCCCATTTATGTTCCGTATGAGCAATAGTCATATGTACTTTAACATTCTTTGGCCCAATGAGAACTCGCTATACCATAATATAATACCTGGGCTTATCGTAGGGCCCCATATCTGAAATAGCCTAGGGCCTTATTAAGCCTAAACTCGGCTTTATTGATGAAGTGTGTAGGGGTCGGCGTGGTCAGGTCGGTAAAACTCATGGTAGCTAAACCGAAAAGCCCCGGACAGATAAGGTTCAATAGCTGGAGACAGCAACCCCATCTAGGATCAAACATCTGCAAACGTTCGTTATTGCATGGATAAATGCTATGGAAAGCATATCCAGTAAGAAAAGCGTGTCGACACGAAATACTTTTTGTGTTGGAGGGGATCCCGTCAAGTATTACAGTTTAAAAACGAAACAGAAGATAGAATTAAATATTGTGTTTAATGAAATCCAATGTATGGTCAGGCACTGTGCCCAGCCCGGCTTTATTAACCCCCCCCCCTACACACACACACACACCCTTTCCCAGCACTGACTGAATGATAATCCCCTAGACTCGAACTGACGAACAGGCTAGTAATCAATCTATGTACCACTCGACCACAGTGTCTGTAGTTGTTAAAAGATTTACAAAATGATATTAACCAATCAATTCTTCTCCCCCCCCCCTAAACCCCACCCCACCAGGGCGGGATGTACATCTTCACTGTACTGGACACATTCGCTGCCGGAACTTCCATCGTCTTCATCGTCTTGTGTGAGGTCATGGCCGTCTCGTGGATCTACGGTAAGGTGGGCTGGTTGGCGTTAGGTCACGTGGTTGTCGCCATGTCGTGTGGTTGTTTAGTGGTGCCTGGTTGTCTTTAGATTCAAAATCAGTGGGGGGTTTATTGGGTGTTTTTTCTTTTGGTTTTTTTTTTTGTTTTTTGTTTTTGTTTTTGTTTTTTTTTTTGAGAATGTATGACGGCTGTAAACAAGGTAATTTTGATTCATGTGCATTTATGTTAATTTATGCTAATAGTTTGATGAGGTACAAAGGTGTGTCACATCAGTTCTTCCTTCATCTTCCTAGTATGGATACGGGTGTCTTCTTGAGTGGTCCAATCACCATGCCTGTCCTATCTAGACTACTTAATTCATAATGAATAATCAATGCGACCTTCATTGAAAAGCCCTATGACATACCTGAAATTACTCACATGACCCGCGTTAAATGACCCATATCACCCACGTTAAATGACCCATATCACCCACGTTAAATGACCCATATCACACACGTTAAATGACCCATATCACACACGTTAAATGACCCATATCACACACGTTAAATGACCCATATCACACACGTTAAATGACCCATATCACACACGTTAAATGACCCTTATAGTACATGTTAAATGACTCATACCACCCACGTTAAATGACCCATATCACCCACGTTAAATGACCCATATCACACACGTTAAATGACCCATATCACACACGTTAAATGACCCATATCACACACGTTAAATGACCCATATCACCCACGTTAAATGACCCATATCACACACCTTCAGTGACCCTCATGAATGGCCCATCCATTTCTCGTACATTGAATGATCCATCTTGTATGACCCATGTGTCCCACATTGAATGACCTACTTTAACTGACCCACATTGAATGACCTACTTTAACTGACCCACATTGAATGACCTACTTTAACTGACCCATACTGAATGACCTACTTTAACTGACCCACTTTGGATGACCTCTGCCCTCAGGTATGCCCCAGTTCTGCCGTGACGTGGAGAAAATGACGGGGGAGGCACCGAGCATCTTCTGGCGGATCTGTTGGAAATTTATCTGCCCCTTTCTCTTAATAGTAGGTGCTAAATGTGTTTTATGTAGTCGTGAGTTATCTGCCCGTTTCTCTTAATAGTAGGTGCTAAATGTGTTTTATGTAGTCGTGAGTTATCTGCCCGTTTCTCTTAATAGTAGGTGCTAAATGTGCTCAGTGTTGTCGGACATAATCATCATCATCACATAAGTCAATATCATTCAACGTAACTAGATGTCACCCAATTTTAACATCATACTTCTGGATGGCAACCAAGACTAACGTCACATTTCTAGATATCAACCAATGTCAACATCATATTTCTAGATATCAACCAATGTCAACATCATATTTCTAGATATCAACCAATGTCAACATCATATTTCTAGATATCAACCAATGTCAACATCATATTTCTAGATATCATCCAATGTCAACATCATATTTCTAGATATCAACCAATGTCAACATCATATTTCTAGATATCAACCAATGTCAACATCATATTTCTAGATATCAACCAATGTCAACATCATATTTCTAGATATCAACCAATGTCAACATCATATTTCTAGATATCAACCAATGTCAACATCACATTCCTAGATATCAACCAATGTCAACATCATATTTCTAGATATCAACCAATGTCAACATCATATTTCTAGATATCAACCAATGTCAACATCATATTTCTAGATATCAACCAATGTCAACATCATATTTCTAGATATCAACCAATGTCAACATCATATTTCTAGATATCAACCAATGTCAACATCATATTTCTAGATATCAACCAATGTCAACATCATATTCCTAGATGTCACCATAGGGTAAATCCCATCCACGACATCACCCAATTACAACACCACGTGACTAACTCCCCCTCCCCCCCCCCACCCCCTACCCCCCAGGTGATCGTAGCCTCCAGCATCATCTCCTACCAGCCCCTGACCTACCGGAGCTCCCAGGGTACCTACGTCTACCCCTACTACGCCAACATCGTCGGCTGGTGCATCGCCGCTTCCTCCATGGCCCTGGTCCCGGGCTACTTTGTCTACAGGTTTATCAAGAACAAGGGCTCCTGTCGGCAGGTGAGTGTGTGAGGGGGGGGGGATGCACGTGTGTGAGGGAATTTGTTATGTGTGTGGGTGAGCTGACATGTGTGTAGTGGATTGTTCGTGTGTCTGTGTGTAGGTCTATGCGTCAGTGTGTGAGCGAGTTTGTATTAGCGCGTGTGTGTGTGTGTGTGTATGTGCCTGCCCGAGTGCGCATGCGAAAAAAAATTTGTGTTGACTACCAATGGAGTAATGGTAAATAACAGCATTTGATGTTATCCACACATTATCCACCCACCATCCAACCTCCATCATCCACCCAATATCCACCCATCATCCATCCTACCCACACATTTATATCATAATACATAGTCACAAAAAGTCTCTCTTTCATCGTGAAATAACGACAAAAAAATTGATGTGTATGGATGTTCGATTTCTTACATGAATGTATTCATATCATACATTTCCTACACGATTGCGTGTTTTCGATGTATTACATGTATCTCTTATAAAGTTTACATCACTGATGTATTACATGTATCACTCAGAGTAATTTCTTACAAATGAGTGATCTCTGTGTTAAATCTATGCATTGGTAAATTCTGCCATGGTTCAATGGAGAGTAATTCGACCACAAACGTGAACTGTTTTACCTATCAAAACAAATGCATCAAACAATTCGACTCGTACTTATTGTTGAAATTGTTGTTTTTTTATTTTACAAAAATGGGATAGTTCTATAATTATACTGTTTGTGTGTAGTTATTTTTATTACAATAATAATTACATTTTCTATTTATTTCCTAATTTTTTTTTTCCGTGTAGCGATTAGCACTTGGAATATCCCCGGAATGTGAACATGAGGAGATAATCGAGAAAAAAATTGTCAAAAGATTCCAGGTTAGCTTCTATCTTACATCTTGTAGTAGTTATTTCCCTTTACCCTAGTAAATATTGTATTTCCTTAACAATGGTGAAAACATTCATTGAATTTTATGTTGTTGTTTTTTTTACATAATTATATTTTAGCAGAAAAAAAGTGTACATGTTTATTATACAAGCTTCGAGTTTCACATCTTTATACATGATTTAATAATTAACAAAGCAGGTAGAAAAAAGGAAATTACCACACCTGAGACTAATCCTATTCGTGGGAGGGTTAACTATAGCCCTAATATAAACCCAGGGGTTGAAGCAGATTAATAACCTGGAGGTTAAATGTTAGGAAAAAAAACACGTAATTTATCCCCCCCCCCCCTCCAACATCTCTTACACCCCTCCCTTCCCTAAAAGACAAAACCTCATTACTTAGTAACCGGAATTATAATTAAAGTTTATAAAATGTTCATAATTCTTTAAAAGCAATACCAATTTTTTTTTACAGCTTCCTAATTCTTAACCATCTCTCCCTTTGTATCAAACAAATCTCCGCAAAATTTCCCCCCCCCCCCCCCCCCATCTCCATTTCCCTTTCCTTAGATCCGTGAAATAATTAGCAGGTGCTATATTGAGACCAGTTCTAGATATATTATGTGTTTGTGGATATGGCAAATCTTTAAGCGTTGTGTTAGAGGTCGGCGTGGTCGGGCCAGTAAAGCTTATGGTTCCTTAAACCGGAAAGTCCCGAGTTCAAATCTCCGGGTAGATGAGGCTCGTAAGCTGTGAACAACACTCCATCTAGGAGAGACAACTCCCAAATCAAACAGCTGCTGACTTGTAGTTTGTTCTTGGGCAAAGGCTATGGAAGCAAATCTAGATATGGCTCATAACATGTTGGCACGGAATTCCTAATTGTGCTGGAAGAAATCCAGTCCAGCATGACAATTAAGAACGAAAAACAAAACAAAAAAATGTATTGATTACGAACCATATTTCACACAGCACTCCAAAAATTCAACAAATTAATGAATGTTCAGATTTTCTTTAACATTTTTATTTTTATTTTATTTTCAGCGTCATCATTGGCTGTCGTTATAACTAACTGACCAGCCGGTTTTTTTTCCTATGTGATATCACCGTACATACAACATAGCCGTGTATAGACCATCCAGTATTCCTCAGACCGTAGCCGTCTCAATGTGCCCCTTCTCACCTCATTGCTAGATCATTTGGCAGGGGACACCACTGCCATTTTTGTTTTTTCTAATTTATTTATTTATTGTTTTATGTTGTATTCTAGTCATTATTATTAAAGAAAACAATAATAATAATTGTAAATCGGCTGTGTTTGTTTGCTTTCTTTGTTTGTTTTATTTATTTTGTTTTAAAAACTCTATTTATTTTTATTTATCCGAATAAGAGTGTGCGATTAGAAATTAAACACGCAACTAATCTATCTAAACACGGTAGATATATAAATACCCTCTCGCTCCCCACCCCTAATTTAACCATTGGTCAACCTGGACAGCACAATTTATCATTTCGCGACCAGAGGAACTTAGAGACCCCTTGCAAACATGTGATGTTTACATGCAACGCCATGATGGTGAACTTTGCCGGTCTGCAAAGCGCTAGTCTATTGTGAAAATGTCTTCAATTTATTTTTTAAAAACCTACCAGCCTGCAACAATATTTGAAGAAACTTGAACTGTTCAGAATTAATTTTATTTTTTTCTGACGCTATAGTATTATAGATATAAAAATGAATATGCTACATTTTTGGACAAAAGTTGAACATATCCGATCGCCGATCGTACAACGTGAATTTTTGGAATCCTCAACTACCACAGCGATAAACATGAAAGCATGTTAACTATGTTTACATAGTGAGTGACCTGTGACGTCATTTACCTACTTCTCAATGCACCTGTTCTAAGGCTCTTGCCATGTCCTTGCAGAACCTGAATTCCGTGTAGTAGTGTAACATATGCAGACTCTGTACTAAAACTATGAAGTCGTATTTACAACTAGTACTAGGTGTGCCAAAAACTCATTACCACGCGCTTTCCGACGCACATAAACACGCACACACACAATATATACACACACACACATATCTTTAAGCAATGTGTTAGTGGTCAGTGTGGTCGGGCGAGTAAAGCTCACGGTTGATAAAACGGAAAGTCATGAGTTCAGATCCCCTGACAGATGAGGCTCGATAGCTAGTGACAGCAACCCATCTAGAAAAAGACAACTCCAAAAATCGAACAACTACGAGGTAGTAGTTTGTATTTGTCTGGACAAAGGCTATATATATATATATATATATATATATATATATATATATATATATATATATATATATATATATATATATATATATAAACTACACTAACAAGTTTTCTAGATTCATATATTCATGGTATTTGTTTTACTAAAAATCAAAACAGTAAACACGCTGCCAAGGGCATACGTGGGTAAAGTAGACTATATGATATAAATAAGCTCTGATCATATTAGGCAACATCCACTAAATTATTTTGTTTGGTGTTTATTTCAGTTAGCCAGCTTCTGATACAAATACATTAGCAACAATATACAAAATGGTGGAGGGGGCTTCATGATTGAACTACGATTTGACTTGATAAATATTTGATCACCTTCATTGGGAAAAAAAAAAGTAGCGTGTCGGACTGTTGACTTCCGGTTACCCCAGAGTGAGAAATGGCCGCCAGACGCGCGCGAAAGGCTTGATGAGTCGCGCAATGTCCTGGACTAGGTGGGCGGCCTGTGACCCCGCCCCCCAGGCGAGGGAGACGGTCTCGGCGCCCAGACCCACGGTGTGAACAACCTGGGGATAAAGGGGGGGGGGGGGGAGATGACATGTCTTAAATCTTAAAGTATGGTATCTATACGTGGGGGGGGGGGGGGTGACACGATCTTCAGTAAAAGAGTAGTACATTCAAAAAATCTACAGGCTCTGTACAGTGTCACATTTTTAAAAAAAACGTTTAAGTTCTGCACAGCGAAAAAATATCTTACAATGAAAAGTATCATACAGCTACAATTATCATACAGCTAAAAGTATTAGACAGCTAAAAGTATCATACAACTAAAAGTATCATACAGCTAAAAGTATCATACAGCTAAAAGTATCATACAGCTACAATTATCATACAGCTAAAAGTATCATACAGCTAAAAGTATTAGACAGCTAAAAGTATCATACAACTAAAAGTATCATACAGCTAAAAGTATCATACAGCTAAAAGTATCATACAGCTAAAAGTATCATACAGCTAAAAGTATCATACAGCTAAAAGTATCATACAGCTAAAAGTATTAGACAGCTAAAAGTATCATACAACTAAAAGTATCATACAGCTAAAAGTATCATACAGCTAAAAGTATCATACAGCTAAAAGTATTAGACAGCTAAAAGTATCATACAACTAAAAGTATCATACAACTTAAAGTATCATACAGCTAAAAGTATCATACAACTTAAAGTATCATACAGCTAAAAGTATTAGACAGCTAAAAGTATCATACCGTTAAAATTATAAAACAGCGAAAATAATCAAAAACTGAAAAGTATCATAGCAGGAAAAATGTACAATCAGATCAAATCCAAAAGCCCTCATCATTGTGCTCTTCTGAATCTGCGTGACTTCATTAGCTGCCAACAGGTTAATTAACTTAATGACCTATTTGTGACTAATGAGGTAGAGCTACCTACAGGGAGGATGGGACCGCTGAGGCACGTGATCATTTCCATTTCCACCCGGGGTGGGGTCCTGTAGGGTCGCCTCTCCGCCCATTTGGCCACAACTTCGGCGCCCTGAGGGTGTGGGGCAGAAACAGGGAGTTAGAATAAAGCTTTGTACATACTAGTTGCGTGTACACGATAGGTTTTTGTGTATACAAATAGTGTATACACAAAAATAATGTGTATCTACACACAAATAGTTTTTACATAATAGCATCTTGTACACACATATAGCCTGTAGACACGAGTAGCTTGTACACACTAGGACACGAGTAGCTTGTACACGCTAGTAGTTTGTACAAACGAGTGGCTTGTACACATAAATTAACTAGCATACACTAGTAGCTTATATGTACAAATAGCTTGTATTCCGCGAAAAATATACAGCAACATTATCAAATCGCGTGTTGTGTTTGGTGGAGACTCAGTAAAAATCAGTACCCAGCTACAAAGTCAGTACCCAGCCACAAAGTTAATACCCAGCTACAAAGTCAGTACCCAGCTTCAAAGTCAGTATTCAGTTAAAAAGTCAGTATTCAGCTACAAAGTTAGTACCCAGCTACAAAGTCAGTACCCAGCTACAAAGTCAGTCAGTACCCTGCAACAAATTGAATACCCAGCTAAAAGTCAGTACCCAGCTACAAAGTCAGTACCCAGCTACAAAGTCAGTACCCAACTACAAAGTCAGTATTCAGCTACAAAGTCAGTATTCAGCTACAAAGTCAGTCAGTACCCTGCAACAAATTGAATACCCAGCTAAAAGTCAGTACCCAGCTACAAAGTCAGTATTCAGCTACAAAGTCAGTACCCAGCTATAAAGTCAGTACCCAGTTATAAAGTCAGTACCCAGCTATAAAGTCAGTACCCAGTTATAAAGTCAGTACCCAGCTATAAAGTCAGTACCCAGCTAAAATTCAGTACCCAACTACAAAGTCAGTACCCAGTTACAAAGTCAGCCCCCAGCTATAAAGTCAGTACCCAGCTAAAATTCAGTACCCAGCTAAAATTCAGTACCCAACTACAAAGTCAGTACCCAGCTATAAAGTCAGTACCCAGTTATAAAGCCAATACCCAGCTAAAAGTCAGTACCCAGCAACAATTACTCCCTAACCATACAGCTACAAAAACCAGATACTCACGACAATGTGGGGGACGAAGGCCCTGGCTTTGTTCAGGAACAATTCAACTTTCTCTTCGTCGATGGCAACCTCGTACTGGTCCGGCTCCAAGTAAAAGCCAACGTCTACGATATTGGAATCTCTTCTAGCGAGGAGAAAGGATCGGATGTATCATCCTAAGTTTTGTGAGAAATATTAGTCCTAGCACTCCCACCACCCCCACCCACAACTCCCAACCCGCCAAAATAATTATTTTGAAAATAAGTTTTTGGGGAAATTTAAGTCTTCCTAAAGAGACCAAATTTTCTGAATTTTAGCAACTTTTATTACATTTAAACTAAAACTTTTGGTTCTGATAGTTATCGATAGTTGGATCTCGTGAATGACATGGAATCAGATGCAGGAGAATAACGTAAAAGATGGGCTGTCTACGCTAGTCGCCAAAACCTGTTTTATTTCAATGGGCACCAACACTATAGGTTCTGAACCCCCGCCCCACCCCACATATCCATTACACCTCACAGAGAACACCCCTCCCCCAGAATGACCAAACTAATAGTCGGTATAAAGAAAAGCACCCAATCAACACAAATTGAAACTTGAATTGTTCAATCGGTTAGTGATTAGAGCAAAATTGAGTTTAACATTTCGTAGTATTGGTATTACCAATGTTCGCCCACAATAGACTCAGAGTTTCTTCCAGGCAAGTCTATGCCCCCCCCCCCCCCCCACCCCCGAACGAAATGGATTTTATATCGAAAACATACTTTTACCAGTGTCCGCCCCCCCCCCCCCTCCCCCAGAAAATGTTGTCGACTATACGTACTGTGGTAGAATCATTATGTCGTGATCCGTCATTAGGAATTCCTTTTTCCATTCGTGATCTACCTGAAAAGGTAGTGTGATTTACCTATTTGCAGTGGTAAATTAATGGAAATAGAAAAAAAACATCAGATAAAAGGCGCCCTATTCCTCAGCCCCTAAGTCGGTGTTCGCTAGAGCCTGAGTCAGCGTCGACACTATGGTGTGTGTTGGTCAGCTGGTGGCAGTGGCGTAGCCAGAATCGTCTCAAGGGGCGGGGTTCCAATTTTTACCCGGTAACAAGCTTTCCGTTTGCACCCACCCCCCTCAGACTTTTGATTTGCACCCCCCCCCCTTCAGAATTTTGATTTGCACCCCCTCCCCTCAAACTTTCGATTTGCACCAACCCCCTCAGACTTTTGATTTGCACACCCCCCCCCTCATACTTTATATATACACCGAGGGGTCTATGGGGGTTATGACCCCCCCTAACCTCCCCCTGCCTACGCCACTGGCTGGTGGTGTATTGTGTGGTTATCGTCTTGTGTATTTTGTGTGGGGATCGACCATTGGGGTATTGTGTGGTAACTGATCATTGGGGTGTAGTGTGGTGATGATGATCGACTTGTGGGGTGTTGGTTTTGTGTGGTGATCGTTTTGTTTCATGTGATGCTTGTCTATTGGGATGGTTGATTTAAGATGTGGTTGTGGATGAGATGGTGCGGTAAAATGTTCAGTCGTATGGTCGCTTTAGGAAACTAACGCAATGAGGAATGGTCAAATCTTTTGATTCAGTGATCTTCTAGTTGTTTAAATGGACTGTCTTCCATTAAATGTCCAGTACATCAAAACAGATCTTATTTCATTTAGACAACACGAGAAGTCCTAAGCAGTGGCGTAGCGAGGTCGGGTGTCACCCGGTGCGGCACTTAATGGTGTCACCCCCCCCCCCCAGAGACGTAGCGACCCTTCCCGGGGACAAACTTTCAAATTTTCGATTTGCACCCCCCCCCCTCAAACTTTCGATTTGCTACCCCCCCCCCCCTCAAGTTTTTTTATTTGCACCCCCCCCCCCACACCCTCAAACTTTCGATTTGCACCCCCCCTCAAGTTTTTCTCTATATATTTTGCTATTTTTTGCCTTGGTGTCACCCCCCTAAATGGTGTCACCCGGTGCGGTCCGCACCCCCCCCCCCCCCCCGCCCGCCCCCCCCCCCCCCTCGCTACGCCTCTGGTCCTAAGCATCCTAATGTATGACAGCGAATGTTGGAAAAACTCCAACACCACCACCAGATCATTGACTGAATTCCTTCTAAAAAATAAGTGCCTGAGATGGATAAAGGCATCCCAATACCATCTCTCTCTAAAGTTTACTTGAGAACTTGAAATGGAAGCTGTTTCGCGAGTATTCGAGAAAAAAAAAGGCGTTGGATGGGCATTAAAGACGACAACAGATGAAATGACAGCAACTGCGATAAACTGATTGGACTCAGCAAGGGAATAGGAAAAAATGGAATGCCTAGAGAGACATGAAGACGTACAGCAAAAAAAAAAACTTTAGAATCGAAGTATCTTTTGGGAACTGCCAAGGAATTTGTCAGTGGCCGACAGAAACGGAAGAAACTTTCAGTGACGGTCCCATGTGTGCTGGGCGCTGACGGGAAATGATGATGATGATGATGATGATGATGATGATGATGATGATGATGATGATGATGATGATGATGATGATGATGATGATGATGATGATGATGATGATGATGATGATGATGATGATGACGACGACGACGACGATGACGATGACAATGACGATGGCGATGATGATGATGATGACGATGATGACGATGATGATGATGATGATGAACCAACACGATCAAAACTGACCTGCACGGCGTAAGACTTGACCGGCACCACCAGGGGATCCTCTGTGAGTTCCCGACATCGCTTGCCTGTACAGTTAACCACTATGTCGTACTTGCCGTAAAGCTAATTAAAAGTCGGTAATTTAGCATTTTTAAAACCAACTGTTGCACCCAAATGGTAAATCTAAAATGTTAATCCTAGACAGTTAAACCCTATGGCCAGGCTGCAAAGAACGAGGATAAAATCCACGATGTTCGAAATTGTGGTTTACAAAACAAACTCGGTTGGTCGTAGTATAAGCCAAGGGAAGCAACAATTAATATTTTAACCGAAAGATGCATCTGCAACTATTACTTCCCTTGAAATAAATCATCGGTACAAGGTAATAAAAGAATAGTTTGGTTTTTCCGTTACGTCAAAATCATTAGAAAAAAAAAAGAAATAATATGTTGTAATCAATTGTATTACTCAAAAAAAATTAACAAATTATGCATAATATATAATTTTAGAAATACTATGTAGGGCTATGTATAGCAGTGCATTTAGACATACACACCCCTTTTATCGTCATGCCTCCAGCATTACCCCGACCCCCCCCCCCCCCTACACACACACACGCACAACCTCCCTCTAACACTTACCTCTTGTAGAGAGTAGACCGTGTCGAAGATGAGATTACCGCCCTTGATGCGAAATCTGAAAAAAAAATCATTAAATTTAAATCTTTAAAAAAGTGGAAACAAAATCTAGAGATGAGTTGAAAGGTTAGGTTAAGTGTGAACAGGTGCGTGGGGTTATGTCCGCAGAAAGAGGGGGGGGGCATCATTTAGGGGAAGAGAGCAGAGGAAAATCGTATTTAACCAGATAACTTTATAAAATAGTTGGGCAGAGGGGCGATACCAAAATTCTTGAAGAAGGTGGGGCGACACCCTCAGTCATCGCACAGGGTGTCACTAGTGATCTCGTTGGTCAGCATTCAGGGTTTTATTACGTCTCTTTAGGCGAGTTCCTTCACAATAATCGTAGTGAGTTATTTCCCTTAATCTCCCTAAACAATTATCGTAACTGAGTTATCCCCCTTACTCTTTCATAAGCCAGCACAAGTACTTGGTCCGGTTGATCACTACTGTCGTAAATTTGGCGCCAAATCTGAAATGTCAGACATTTTGTTTTTTAGCTGGTTGTTTGTTTATTTTTTATTTCTGTAAAAAAAAAGTGTTAAAGAAACTAAAAGCCTTATAAATCTATATTTAGGGGTGTATGTTATTTTGTTTTAATTACGGGGGTACAAATTCATTGTTTATAAAAGTTTTGGGGGTCATCCTATATGGCGTCACGCTTTTTTAGTGATGCTTGCCCCCTACACACACGCACACACACACACACACACTCCTCTAAATCTGTATCATACCTCTACACACCATCCCCACCCCTTAAATTTGCAAGTTGTGTTTTTGAAACAGCTTTCTTTATAAAACATTAAAAGGTCAGTTTAGATCTCAGCTTAACAATTTATTATGTGCAGCAGCCTATTAATTAGCCGCTTCATGTTTTAATCAGTGTCAACTGTTAACGAAAAAATATTTGTAAGAGTATCCACTTTCAACAAAACAAAATCAATGTTTAACCTTTTAACTTTCATCCCAAAACACTTAATGCTAAACCTATCAATTTTCATCCAAAATAACTTAATTCTAAACCTATCAACTTCCATATCAAAACACTTAATGTTAAACCTATCAACTTTCATCCCAAAACACTTAATGTTAAACCTATCAACTTTCATCTCAAATAACTTAATGCTAAACCTATCGATTTTCATACCAAAACACTTAATGTTAAACCTATCAACTTTCATTTTTTTTAAAATCAATCTTAAGCCTATTAACCCGCAACCCCAAAAAAAAATCAATCTAAGCACCTCAACTTTCAACCAAAATTAAATTTCCATCCCAACATCAACTGTTAACCAGCAACAAAATTAACAACACAACAACAACACACGGTACGAATACCTTTGACCTCATGGGTTTTATGCCCACGCACCTATGGCCCCACACACACACACCCACACAAATACACCGGCTGACCTGCAGTGAAAGTTGAGTTCCGTGATCTCCTTCTCTGTGAGCGGCTTGTAGTCGCTCACCAGGTTAGACATGATGTACTCGCCCCTGACGACCTTGGACCACAGACAGTAACCCGACATGAAGGTCTGGCCAGAGAGTTGGCCCATGGGGGAGTTGGCCATCTCGAAGTGATGTTTCCATCCATCGATGAGCCACTCGCTGGCCAGAACAAAATGGAATGTATTGAGTAAAAAATGGAATGTATTGAGTAAAAGATGGAATGTATTGAATAAAAGATGGAATGTATTGAGTAAAAGATGGAATGTATTGAGTAAAAGATGGGATGTATTGAGTAAAAGATGGAATGTATTTAGTAAAAGACGGAATCTATTGACTAATAATACTAATAGTTCTATAGTTCCAGGCTTCTTCTCCCCCCCCCCCCCCCCCCAGACGAAGAATGTCTACCTCCCCCGCTCCCGACGAAATAGAATTTATATTGAAAATACATACTTTTACCAGTGTCCGATTTCCCCGATGGAATTTATTGAGTAAAAGATGGAATGTATAGAGTAAAAGATGGAATGTATTGAGTAAAAGATGGAATTATTGAGTAAAAGATGGAATGTATTGAGTAAAAGATGGAATGTATTGAGTAAAAGATGGAATGTATTGAGTAAAAGATGGAATGTATTGAGTAAAAGATGGAATGTATTGAGTAAATGATGGGATGTATTGAGTAAAAGATGGAATGTATTGAGTAAAAGATGGAATGTAATCATTTCTTGTGAATCTGCAGCTATAGCAAAAGACCACTCTAATATATCTGGCTATATAACTCTACAAGATTTCTTTAATATATCTGCCTTTACACCTAGACCACTTCTATATCTCCCTATATAACTTAGAGCCTCTCAACTGAAGCTGTCTCTATAACTTAAGACAAATCTAATATATTCTGCCTACATAACGCTTATGAGATTTCTTGAATATATCTACCTCTACACCCTGACCACTACTATATCTGTCTAGTTACTTATAGCCTCTCAACTGAAGCTGCCTCTATAACACTCTAATAGTAATATACAGTGTTTCTTCCAGACTTTTCTCTCAGGGGAAAGGGGGCACTTGATATTTTCGGGGGGGGGGGGGCGGACTACATTTTCCGGGGGGGGGCGGTGGTTTTTCCCTGAATAGATCCCTGGAAGAAACTCTGGTTATATATCTGCCTATCGTCTCTGGTATAGACTTCTGTATCGTCTCTCTAGCTCTAGAGCCATCCCAGGCAACAGACGACACCCACCCCCTCCCCTACCCCCTCCCACGCCACACCCCTCCCCCCCCCCCCCCGCGCCATCCCACCCCCCACCTCAATACCTGGCCTGCACGCGGTCCGTGTCGATCTTGGACGGGATGGGCAGGAAGATCCCGGGGGAGAGCGGCGAGGTCGTGTCCCGTCCAAAAGTGTCGGCTATGATCGTCACCTTGACACCGGAAATCAGCAGCTGGATGTTGATGGCAGACGACAGCCCGACGATACCCGCGCCAACGACTGCCACACTCAGCGACATCTTTCGGAGTTGCCTAGGACCGCCTGCAAGTGGGGAAACTCGTGGTAAGGAGGGGGTGTCCATAAATGACCTCACAAACGGATAGGTGGTGGGGGAGGGGGGGACAGTGTTTCTCTCAGATATTATTTTGCGTGAGTGCATTTGAAATTTCCGTGAGCGAACAATGGTATACATTTTCTATTTGAATTTTATAGTTTTTATATTTTTGTGTGTCCGGGGAAGGCGCCATTATCGTCCCCACCAGAGGCGTAGCGACCCTTCCCGGCGCCCGGGGACGAACTTTTCGATTTGCACCCCCCCCCTCAAACTTTCGATTTGCACCCCCCTCAACATTTCAATTTATTTTTCCAACCCATTTTGGCGCCCCCTAAGGTCGGCGCCCGGGGACATATGTCCCCCCCCCGCCCGCCCCCCCCCCCCTCGCTACGCTACTGGTCCCCACCCCACCCCCACCCCCTTTATAAAAGGTGCCTGAAAGAAACACACTGGAAGCGAGGTTCGGACTTCTGCTTTGAGAAGTGGTTGAGAAAGTGTGACGTAAAAAAATAATCTTGCATTTTTTTAAAAAGGACAAAAATTGTTAAATAAAACAAATTCTTGTTAAGTTTAGTTGAACTTCGTGACTTCCTTTCAGCTCGTGATGAATTAATAAGGACGCCATGGTAGGACAATTGTTTAGGTCAAGGGCACGGTATCGATACCAGAACAATCGAGTGGTTTTTTTTTAGATGTACCAATACCAGATCCATTTTGACAACAACAAAATAGTTTTATATACCCTATGTTGCTTTTGTTCAGAGTCGCTGGTTAGACTAAAGGTTAAGAATAGCTACGTCACCGATCAGTGATATGAACAGGATAAAACAGTGGCGTGGGCAGGGGGGGGTGCAAATCGAAAGTTTGAGGGGGGGTGCAAATCGAAAGTTTGAGGGGGGGTGCAAATCGAAAGTTTGAGGGGGGGTGCAAATCGAAAGTTTGAGGGGGGGTGCAAATCGAAAGTTTGTCCCCGGGTAAAAATTGGAACCCCCCCCCCCCCTTGAGACGATCCTGGCTACGCCACTGGGGTAAAATATAATAATTGTAAATCGGGCTAGGGTTCTATCATTACGGTAGGGATTAGGGTAGTTATACTTGCAATCGACGCTTCAACACTGATCTCTACTTCTTATTTATCTTCCTATTTTTCTATTTAGAATGGTCGAATGGTAGAGCAGACGACTGCTTCCGCGAAAGACTGGAATTCGAGTCAGTAGACCGTCCCTGAGTCCATCCAGCTCTAATGGGTACCTGACACGTCAAGGATAGTAAAGGTAGCTGAGTATAGTGCTGACCACATAATCCTTTCATATGCCGAGGTCACGGAAATAGGTGAACCCTACGACTTACCCCATCAGAGGCGTAGCGAGGGCGGGGCGGGGGGGGGGTGCGGACCGCACCGGGTGACACCATGACAAAAAATTGCAAAATGTACAGAAGAAAAATGCTTTTTTTTTGCCATTTCCATTAATGATTAATTAAAGCTAAATAGTCTTTTAAGTAAAAATCGACAATTATTACAAGAATGTGGGGGGGGGGGGTGACACTATGACATAAACATGCTAACTTTAGAGAAAAAAATGCTACATCTAACTCTATTATTAACAGACTATAGATAAACATCGTTACTATTAAGTAGGCCGACACACACAAACGCACACACACATACACACACACACACACACACATATATATATATATATATAGTTTCTTGGGGGGGAGGGTATGTGACAACACGAAGTGCCGCACCGGTGACACCCAACCTAGCGACGCCACTGCACCCCATGGCGTAAAGTAAGGTTGGAAAGGGAACTATACTTTGCTAGATTCTAGATCTATTTATAATCTTATCTATATCTAGTCTTATCTAGTCTAGATTTTATTTACTTAATCTCATATTATATTGATAGATAAATTCTAACTGAATCTACCAAACTTACCTTCTCTTTTAAAAATGCTAATGAAATGCTGAGAAAGGCAAGACACGATTTACCCCCATCCCAATGAACTAGGTTAAACTATGTTGACACCAAAACATCCTGTCTAGACCCTAGACATACATAAACGGATGTCGGTGAGATTTTTTTTTTCATATTGCGCACCACTCGGCGCGAAATTTGAGACTGACTCTACGGACAGATCTAGTTTGGTTATTTTTTTAAACCCCATTAAAAATGTGTTATTTTTAAGTTTTCGGGACAACAATGGTTTACAGGAAGCAGGGTTTCTTTCAGATATTTTTCTCCGGAAAGTGGGGAAGGGGGGGGGGGGCACTTTCAGGGGCGCCCGATGCAAACTATTAATCCCCCCCCCCCAATCTAAATATAGCTAAAACAGATAGTTTTTGCCTGTTTTGTTTTAGGGGTTTTTTTCTCTATTTTTTTTTTCGCGTCCCACATTTGAAGTAGAAAACAGTTTAAAAAGTTCGTAAAGTCCAGCAGCAGTCTATTTTCTTAACGTCGTTTTTGTATAAGGGGCAACTCAATGTGATTATTTTTATTTTGACTATTTTTAGCACAACATAATATAGGCTACATGACATTAGGTGGGGGGGGGGGTTGCACCATGGTTTACGCACCAAGTGTCACCCAACCTGATGACGCCACTGATTGTATAGGCCTATGCTTTGTTGTCTTTCTTATTAATTAACAGTAATAGTTGTAGTATTGTTGTTATTGTTGTTGTTATGCATTTTTTTTTACTCGACTAGATCTATATTTCGTTGGTTTTATTGGAACCTTTTTGTCATTTTTATCTTAGTTTGTTAAAAGTTAAATCAAGATTTTAATTTATCCATAATTACAAACCGGAAGTCGCAAAACGAAAGAGGAATTTTAAAAAGCGTGTAACTAGTGAATCTTCAATGTAAGTCTGTGAGTGTCTGCTTGTAAAGTAAAATAAATCTATCTAGAATAAGTCTAGATTATATAATTTACTTTGTTATTTATATTCTAGTTCAAGCGTAGACATTTAGATCTAGATTCTAGTAATTCCTAGAGAGAGAGTTCTAGAATTCTAGATTTAACTAAACTTATTAATGTTATTAAACTAGCTCTACTAGCTAGATTGCTAGATTATTATTAAATTTATTGGTAATCTATCGTTTTGGGTACGTAAAATCGCCCGCGGCTATTAATGTACGAAAACGTTACCTCATTGTCAAGGCTGTAATAGAAGTATATTGTGATATGTTTGTGTCAAATATTATAGATTATAGATAAATGAATAATAAACCTAAATCAATGGCTAAATATTAATATATCAATATAGGCCAGAAATTAACTTTAAACAGCAGTGTCTGCAAGCAAGATTTCCTATATAAACAGCAGCCATTTGTAAAATAGAGTGACTTCCGCCTGAACTCGCGCTATAAGTCTATAAAAATAAAACGTTAACAAGATGGCTGCTATAGTAAATGAGCATGGTTGCATCTGTTGGAAACATCGCTAGTCTACATTTATTACTGAAAAGTTTTAATTCAATTGTTTAAAAACAGGTACATAAATGAAACAAGGAAACATTTTTGTATTTTTCAAAACGTAAATCCTCCTCAAAATGTGAAATAATTATTAAAATGTAAGGAGTCACCTGTTTTTCACATTACTAGTCGCGGGCGATTTTACGTACCTAAAACGATAGATTACCAATTTATTATATTATTAATAATATATATTAAATATATAAAATTAGAATATTAGGCCTAAACTAACTAATAATTAATTATTAATTTATTCTATCTAATTTACTCTAATACTAATTGTCTAATATTCTTCTTGCGTTGTTACTTTGTTACTGTTTCTGTACTGTTGCTACACACACCACACTACACTCACTACACTATTTTTAAATACAGTGGTACCTAGACATGACATTTGATGCTGACATACGAGCGCCTCGGCCTCGACATACTAGATTTTTTTTCAGATATGAGCAGAGGAGCGAGCGTTTTTCTTTACGAGCAAAGCAATGCAGGTAGATCTACGACCTACTACGAGAAACAGATCTTTGGGTGCAAATGTTAGATTGGCTTGCTAACATTACTTTAATGCTTTCTAAAAACTGTTTGTCTTTTCGTCGACACTGTGAACAACTGCATGGATAGTATAATGGAAATTTTCTCGCTAAGTAAATCTTTTATCTAAGCAGTATGACAACGTAATGAAACAAGTTTTGACCATGCCAAACGGAACTACGAAATTACGAAATATTTAAGCCCCAAATTAAAAAATAAAAATAAAATACATTGCCTAGCAACACGCCTACAGGCTATATTTGTCGCTGAAATTAAAAACTTGCTCTTTTATTCCATTATTATGGATACTACACAGGATATTACAAATAAAGACCAACTCAGTCAAGTGTTTTGATACCTGAAGATCATTCTAAACGATAAAAAAATAAACCTATATAATTTGAAATAAGAGAAGTCTTTTTAGGGTTTAAATGGAACAGATCATTCAGCCAATGGAGTTCGATCAAGAAACTTTAAAGTTATTTAAAATAAATGATATTAGCCTAACTAAATGCCGAAGACAACAAGCCTATGATGGTGCAAGTGTTGTGAGTGGGGTGTACAATGGTGTTCAAGCTGTCTTGAGAAATGATGTTCCAAGCGCTCTGTATATTCACTGTGTTCCATACAAATTGAATTTTGTGATAAATGATGACGTCAAGAACAGCAAGAAGGTTTCTACATTTTTCGCTACATTGGAAAATATTTATTCGTACTTTGGCAACAGCATAAAAAGGTGGGACTTACTATCACAATTTACAGGAGCGTCAAAGATTACCCTTAAACGACTCAATCCCGCACGTTTGGCTGGAAGATATACTTCTCTTCTGGCTGTTAAGCTTCGGTTTTTAGATAGAATGAAAGCTTTGATCGAACTATCTTTAAGAAGTACTTAGAAAGATTAATGAGAAGAAACAATACGGCTGCAGACCCACATAAATACAATTGAATTTGTTTTTATTTGCGTGATTCTGTTCAAGGTATTGACTGAATCGCATATCCCATCAACAATATCATAGACACAAAATTTAGAAATGATAGCATCTGATTCTCTACAAACTGCACGCGCAAATCTAAAACAATACAGAAACCAATACAGTTTAGTTAAAGATGAAGCAATACAAATAGCGGACAAATGGGAGATCAATCCAAATTTTCCATGGAGAAGGCAAAATCTAGTAAAAGAAAAAGAATTTATGAACTATCCTGTGACCACTGTTTTGAACATTAAGATGACTTTTGAGTTAGTGTGTGTAATTTTGTGTTGGATTATTGTTATCAATCAAATAGAAAAGAGATATTATTGAATGCATGAGGTTTCTACTTTGTTCGCCTTTTTTAGCTCCTTTGCAGTTAGTACCACTGCAAGAAAAAGATATTTTAAAATCTGCTGAAACTCTACAATTAAAACACAAAGAAGATCTTTCAGCAGAATTTCCTTTACGAATAGTGATGTTAGCATCAATGTTAAATGATTTACTTGTGAAAATTTCAACAATTAAAGATTTGGCTGAGCTATTCTTCATCAAGTACTCCACAATATCTTCAAGTTTTTTTGAACTGCAATATTTTTATTTTTTACTCTACCTGTCACTGTGACTACAGCAGAAAGATCATTTTTCAAACTTAAAATAATAAAGAACAAGCAGCTACACTGGCCAAGAACGAGTGAAAATCTCTCTTTGCTTGGAATAGAAGTCAAAAAAGCCAAACAAATAACATAAAAGTTGTTATTAGATAGAGATTTTGCTGATTTGAAATCCAAAAAAAGAAATTTTAAATTGAAGTCACATTTTATCTTTCATTTAAAACAAAAATGCATATCTAAACACCTTCATAGGTGTTGTTACTTTTGTTGTAGTGTAACATTCAAGTAATTGTTTCAAATGTTGTACAGAGAGGAGGCGCTGTTTTAGCAAGTTCTAAAATTAATATTCCTTATTATGTACACTCTATACATATGTATATATATATATATATATATATATATATATATATATATATGAGTTTGTGTATATGTATATATATATATATATATATATAGGAAAATGGACGACTGGTCGACAATGATGAGGTCGCTGCAAAATTTGAAGCTAGCAGACAAGTCAGCTGTAGAGCTAACCAAGTCAGAACCAGACTACATCCTCGACATAACACAGCAAAACAAGTAAGTGATAGGGTTGTTTCCCAGTTGTTATAAATTTTGATTTTGATACAAGTCATCTATGAACTGCCTTCCTTTTTATTTTTAAATATATTTATAAACAGCTGCTGTCACATCACTAGTGATAAAATGAAAAATATAATTAAAATTCTTTTTATGCATTGGAAGTCTTGAAAAATTTGTGAGAAAAATATGAAAAATATTATCAACATAATTTTCAGTTTCTTTTTTGTGTATACATTTAGAAATTCCTGCAATATGTTAAAAATGTTTAGTTTAAAAAAAATTATAACAGAACTATAAAATGTTAATGCAAATTTAACAAGCAAAAATTAATAACCTTATTCCCATTTAAATATTCCAGCACATCAGATCCTCTTTTAGCAGCAGCTTGTAGCAACAAGACCATCAAAATACTGTCTAGAGAGAGATTAACTCCCTTATCTGTGCTCTCAGGTAGGTGATCTAAATTTACTCTTGCGTCTTTGTATCAAAATAGATCTCTCTGATGTTGGTTATCTGTACTAACTGGTAGCTTCAGCAGTTGATGAGTTGAAAACCAGTGTTTTAGTTTGAAATTTTTAAGATGATAGTGTTATGCTGATTTTAGTTCATGCATACGTTATTCTGGATTCTCTTTTCTCCTTATTTGTGTTGGTCATCTCAGGGTACCCAGACACATTCTGAGTTTGTTGAAACAGTCATCTTTTTCAGTTCAACAAAGTGTAATCACTAAGTTTACTAAAACAAAGATTCAACTATTTCAGGTCATCAAGATACCATAACCAAAGTTGAGTTTGCTAAAACAGAGAGTCATCTTTTATTTTCTACATCTAGGGATAGGACCACAAGGTAGATCTGAGTTTTTAATTTTTTTACAACCTAGACTGAATGTGCATAATTATCTTCAGAAGTTGTTTTACAACGTGTTGTAAACTAATTGTAATGAACATGAAGGAAATATGGCACTTATTTTTTTCCTTATTTTGTATAAACTAGTTTTTAGAAATATAAATAATTTTAACTCTTGTTTGTATATTGTAGGTGTTGGGACACAAGACTAAAAACTAACAAAGAGGTCAAAACTTTCAACTGTAAGGAAAAATTTTTTAGTTCTTAAATTCAAAAATTATATATTGTCCTTTGTCTTTAATAAGGATGCTAAATTTTTGTTTTTAATTGACAAATGATGCGTGTCATTATAGACCTCTTAAAAATGCTATCTGTAAATATGGCAGTATCTCTGGGTGTGGTTGGGCAGGTAAGAACATGGTTGCTAACCCGAAAGTATGAGGTCAAGCCCTCAGGCAGATGTTTTTGTAAGGTGGTAATATTTATACTTATGTAACTCTGTAATAGTATTATCCATGCATAAGCCAAACAGGTTAAATTAGCAATTATATAAAAGTTGATACTGGGGTTATAATTAGGAATAAATTTCATCCCTTTTTTTTTAAATTTTATTCAAAGCTAGGCATATTGCCCAGTTAACCACTTGTAAAATTTATCTTAAATTAATTCTTACTATATGTATCTGTAGCACCAGATTCTGTACAAGCTGATTTTTTATCCCTGGATGTCAGCCAATCAGACAGGTTACTGTGTGTGGGGACTGAAAGTGCTAAGGATGCTTATCTTATGTTTTGGTGAGTACACAAGTTTATTGTTCTTCTTCTTTTCTTCTTCTTCGTTTTTAATTCTAGTGTTAGGAGGGATCCCCCTCCAACACAATTAAGTATTATATGTCAACTGGTGAGGCGCCATTGACTCAGATTTCAACCTGCTTTTCTTTTCGGATTTGCTTTCATAGCCTTTTCCAACCCAAAACAAAATACGAAGCAGCAGTTTTTTTTATTATGGAGTTGTCTCTCTTAAAAGAGTTGCTGTCCCCAGCTATCGAGCCTCATCTGCCCAGGGCCTTGAACTCAAGATTTTTCAGTTTAGCAACCATGAGCATTACTGACTCGACCACACAACTTCCGTTATATTGTTCAATACGCATAATTACGTTTTTACGACACATATTTTAATAACATTGCACATGATTTTATTGACCATTTTGAGACTCTTTCACCATTTGATGCCATTGATACAATAGTAAATTAAACACTTAGCTAGATGAGTATTGGAGGGGTGATTTGAAAAAAACTAGCTGTAGGTTAGCTAGAAAGCTTTTCTCAGATAGCTTATACCTTACTAGAGCATCAGACTAACTACTACTACTTTATATCCTAGTGTGTGCAAAAGACAATTACCTGGATATATCTCCAATTTATTTATATCAAGATTAAGTACTCTAAAAGCGGAGTAGGATTTTGTTTATAATTTTTTAAAATTCGGAATTTTATTGCATTTCAGGGGAGTTAACCATGCTTAGATTATTTTGCAATAAATATTAACTTGGTTGTTTCCCTTCATCCATAAAAAAATTATATCCCTGAAATATAGCCTACAGTTCTAAAAATTAAGAGAATACATTTATTTTAAAGAGCACTATATTATAGGGACACAGTGGTACATGGCATTTGATGATTAAGCTGAACGAGGGGCCGGCCCATCAGTAGTATAATTAGTGGCTCCCCAGAGAGCCCTGCAGCGCCCCGGCACGTAGGCAGTTGCCAAAGGATGTCTACCTCACTTTACGGAGGGTGACTAACTTAGACTTACATACTGCATGCATTGGAGCATCTGGTTGGTAGCATGGAAAAACGAGTGACATAACAACTCAGATCCAAGAAATATAGCGCCTACTTTATTTACTTTTAAATAACTCTGTTTTAGAAAACAAGGTCATGCGACTAAAAATACACAGTTGGTAACACATAGATTTATTCCTCTTAAAGTATTGCATCAGCCCTCAGCAGTTAGAGGGACAGGATCGCTGATATCATATTTGATACTGATATAAACTCTAACCATGCCAATAATTTTTAGTGTTTACCAAATTTGTTTATTAGACAGCTTTATTTTATTTATTTTTTAGGGATGTGAGGAACCCAGATGTTTTGGGGTGTTACAGTGAATGTCATGAGGATGACATCACACAGGTTAGATTTTATTTTATTTCATTAAATGATTGTTCTGTTCATTTGGTTTGTATTTAAAAATTCTTTGTAATTGAACAATGATGTGACAGTAGGGTTCAAACTGCACGGCCCCCATTATGTATGTTGTATTTGTACCCTTTGACAAGTTTGGATTTGTTATAGGTCAGTTTTTGATGACCTCATTTGTCAAGAGGAATAATCCTGGAGGTTTTTGCCTTAAAATTGGGCTTCATGTTTTATAACATTTATCTATGTGGTTTGACTTTTGTTTAGTCTCATTTCTTTGAATTATTTAAGAGTGGATTTGTTTTATCAGTCCGAGACATTTCAGAACTGGACCTATAAGAGGAATTAGATAAAGCTTCTTATCATTTTTGAAAGAAATAGTTCATGGTAGATGAAATAAGTTTTGGAATTTATTTTTGCCATACATGTCATCATCCCTGTTCATGCTCAAGACATATGGGGCAGATGAAATAGAGTTTATCTGTTTCAATGACCTCGGCATATGAAGGGAAAGTTTGGTCAGCACTTTGCCCAGCTGCCTTTACTTTCCCTAACACGAGTTAGGTACCCATCAGAGCTTGGTGGACTCTAAGACGTTCTACTGACTTGGACCCGGATTCTAACTTGAGACTTTTAGGTTATCAACCTAGCACTCTACCACTTAGGCTACCCTGTCTCATCTTCTTGCATATCATAGTTAAAATAAATTTTAGAATTTATTTGTGCCCTAAATATCCATAATTTTAAAAAACGATTAATTTGTCCCGCGCGTATTTGTGCAGGTAAAATTCCAAGCTGGCAGTGATGAGTACCTGGCCTCTGGCTCCGCTGATGGACTGGTCTGTGTCTTTGACCTGAAGGAAACAACAGAGGACGACGCTCTACAGATGACCTGGAACGCCCTCTCTTGTGTGGTCAGTCACTTGTTATATTACATTCAGTGAGTCAGTTGTTAAATTAGTCAGTTGTTAAATTACTCATTTGTTAAATTACTCATTTGTTAAATTAGTCAATCGGTTGTTAAATTAGTCAATCGGTTGTTAAATTAGTCAGTCGGTTGTTAAATTAGTCAGTCAGTTGTCAAATTAGTCTGGCAGTTGGTAAATTACATGCAGTGAGTCAGTTGTTAAATTACATTTAGTTGTTGTTTTTTTCTTATGCTTGTATGTCATTTGTATTTTAATAAAATTACTTACATGTATCTTGTCAAGTCTACACAAAAATTGTTTTCATTCCTCTGAAGTAACAAAGTTAAAAACAACAATTGTAAATCTTAAGTACAAAGTACCTTTTTGGACCAGATGAGGAGTTTATCAGTTTCTGTTATCTGTAAAACATGAAGGTGTGATATAGCTAGTACGATACTGTAAACATGTGCCTTATCTTCTAATATCAGGTACCTTATAAGTCTTAATTGGTTTATGGGCATCCTACCTGGTGGGGTAATCAGTATTCCAATCTAGTGGGCTACCGGTTAATCCAACCTGGTGGGATAACAGTTAATCCAACCTGGTGTATATATGTTATCCATTACACCAGCATCTGACTGTTGTTCCATATAGTGTTTCTATCTTGTAGTTTAAGATCATTTTTGCATTCACAGTAGTTAGCTAGCATTAACTTTCTGTACTGCCTAAAGCACTAAATGTCTGTTGTCTGTCTGTATAGATCAGGGGTCTCCAAACTACGGCCCGCGGGCCGGATGCGGCCCGCGAGATACTCTCATCTGGCCCGCGGAGATCTTTTTGTCCAAGGAAAAAACATTTGTTGGTGATAGCTGAGGAACTTTGCCCTGAAAAATCAAAGACGTGCCTAGTAGAAACTGGCCCCCGAACTGCTTTGATAGTCAATGCGGCCCTCGGGCTGAAAAGTTTGGAGACCCCTGGTATAGATTAAAACACTAAACGTCTGTTGTCTGTCTGCAGGTCTGTATAGGCTGGTGTGGAGAGAACCGCACAGAGTATGTCTATTGTGTTACAAGTGACAACAGCTTCCACATGTGGGACAATCTGCAGGTGGGCGTCATCTTGTTGGGTTCAAGTCTATTTATAGGCCACTAACCATCTTAGTTTATTGAGTGTTCTCCACTATTGCTTCACTGTTTTTATGTGAACTGCACCCTTTACACTTCTTTAGCTTGCTTCTGTCTATCCTCCAAATAAAAAAGTACACTTTTCAACCATACAGTCCATGGAGTAGGTGAAGTAGAGCCTGTTTTAGTGACTACATCATATGATGGGATAGTGCTGTTAGCTCTATGCCCTGCTGCCTTTACTTCTCCTAACATGAGTCAGAGTTGGGTTGATTCAGGGGCGTAATACAGACTTGAGCACAGGATCTGAACTCTAAACCATTCACCACACCATCGCCTATCAACTGTATAAAAACTTTTTTTTTTAAATATTATCTATCCCTCTTTTCCCTTGTTACCTCGCTTCATGCATGAACCACTTTTACAAAAGTTTCTTTACTGCAGGGAGAACCGAGCTGTACTATAGAGGAATTGTCATCAACTTTTACAGTAAGTCTTTTGTGAATTTGGTCACATTGTTGTGTTGGTCAATAGGTAAAGACAAGTCACTCAACTGGAGAGTTTATATTACTAGCACGCTCAAATAGCTTTACTGAAAAAAAAATGCATTAGAGTCTTTGCAAAATCAGCAAAAAATAATGGTTAAAATAAAAAATAGAACACTACCAACACATTTCAGTAGTTTTATTGATGTCAATGAGCGATTTAATCACACAGGAGCCATCAGATTATATTGTCAATTGTATCGCATAATCATACAGGAGCCATCAGATTATATTGTCAATTGTATCCCATAATCATACAGGAGCCATCAGATTATATTGTCAATTGTATCCCAGAACTGACTGGAGTAGAAGGGAACGCTGTTTTGTTGACAGGAACTTATGAGTAAGTTAAAGTATCATTCTACTTTAATAGTTAGTTAATGTGTTGTTCTTCTTTAATAGTTAGGTTAATGTGTTGTTCTACTTTAATAGTTAGGTTAATGTGTTGTTCTACTTTACTTGTAAGTTAATGTATTGTTCTACTTTACTAGTAAGTTAATGTATTGTTCTACTTTACTAGTAAGGTTAATGTATTGTTCTACTTTACTAGTAAGGTTAATGTATTGTTCTACTTTACTATTAAGGTTAATGTATTGTTCTACTTTAATAGTAATTTAATTAATTGCACTACTTCATCAGTAAGTTAAAGTATTACTCTACTTTGTCACTGTTTATCTATTTGTTCTACTTTATATAGTAAATTATTATATTATTCTACTTTATCATAAGTTAATGCATTGTTTTTTATTTTATCATTGTGTTTATTGTACTTTTTTGGAGTAGGAAGGATTATTCCATTGTTATACTTTGTATATGTATATTAATTTTAATTACCTTTATATATTAGTATTGATAAAATGAATTCTACTTTGTAACACATGGTTGGTAAAAATGTTAACATTTATTACATTTATAATTTTTCAGGGGAGGATTGAAGTTGATGTCTTATAAAGACAAAAGCAAGATACTTGACCTCCCCAATGGGCACACAGCTACAGTGAGATGTTCTCTCTGGGATCAAAAGGTCTGGTGGGCTGGTATTAGTGGTGGGGGGCTGGTTTGTTTGTGGTGGTGGGCTGGTTTGTTTGTGGTGGTGGGCTGGTTTGTTTATGGTGGGGGGCTGGTTTGTTTGTGGTGGTGGGCTGGTTTGTTTGTGGTGGTGGGCTGGTTTGTTTATGGTGGGGGGCTGGTTTGTTTGTGGTGGTGGGCTGGTTTGTTTATGGTGGGGGGCTGGTTTGTTTGTGGTGGTGGGCTGGTTTGTTTGGGGTGGTGGGCTGGTTTGTTTGGGGTGGTGGGCTGGTTTGTTTGGGGTGGTGGGCTGGTTTGTTTGGGGTGGTGGGCTGGTTTGTTTGGGGTGGTGGGCTGGTTTGTTTGGGGTGGTGGGCTGGTTTGTTTGGGGTGGTGGGCTGGTTTGTTTGTGGTGGTGGGCTGGTTTGTTTGTGGTGGTGGGCTGGTTTGTTTGGGGTGGTGGGCTGGTTTGTTTGGGGTGGTGGGCTGGTTTGTTTGGGGTGGTGGGCTGGTTTGTTTGGGGTGGTGGGCTGGTTTGTTTGGGGTGGTGGGCTGGTTTGTTTGGGGTGGTGGGCTGGTTTGTTTGGGGTGGTGGGCTGGTTTGTTTGTGGTGGTGGGCTGGTTTGTTTGTGGTGGTGGGCTGGTTTGTTTGGGGTGGTGGGCTGGTTTGTTTGTGGTGGTGGGCTGGTTTGTTTGTGGTGGTGGGCTGGTTTGTTTGTGGTGGTGGGCTGGTTTGTTTGTGGTGGTGGGCTGGTTTGTTTGTGGTGGTGGGCTGGTTTGTTTGGGGTGGTGGGCTGGTTTGTTTGTGGTGGTGGGCTGGTTTGTTTGGGGTGGTGGGCTGGTTTGTTTGTGGTGGTGGGCTGGTTTGTTTGTGGTGGTGGGCTGGTTTGTTTGTGGTGGTGGGCTGGTTTGTTTGGGGTGGTGGGCTGGTTTGTTTGTGGTGGGGGGCTGGTTTGTTTGTTGTTGGGGGCTGGTTTTATTGGTGGTGGGCTGGTTTTAAATGATTGTGGTTTGGTATTGTTGGTGGTTTGTTTTTCATGTAATATCAGCTTTATTTGTGGTGTTTTGGTGTAAGCTAATAACATTTTAGTGTTTGGTGGTGCTCCATTTGTGCACCATTTGCATATGAGATGTTATTCTATTCCTTGTAGTATCTACTACCAAATGCACATGGAAACTGTAAAAAAGACATTACTATAGTGTTAATTTAATTCTTACTCAGATGGATATAATTGTATTTAGAGGAATAATCTGTACCACATATTTAAAAGTTAAATGACACCACTGATTGAGAGGGATTAATGCGTATGTCCAAAACAAATTTTTTTTTTTACTTTTATTTAAAGTATTCTGCCTTTGTCAGTTTATTTTTTTATTTATTTTAAAATTTTCAGACAGCAACTTTAGTAACAGGTGGGGAAGATGCATTGGTCTGCTTATGGTCACAGCAAGGCTCATTTCATTCTGTTAACACAGACATTGTAAGTCATAGGTCTTTTGGCCTGTTTCATCTTATTAAAAGTTTCATCGCTCTTTTAAGTTTAGTTGTTAGTACATATCTTTCTGATAGAGTCTACACCAGTGGTTCTTAGCCAGTGGTTTCAGTAAGTCAGTCTCAGGGCTTTAGCGTAGGTCAAGACACACCCTCTGCAGATATGATACAATATCGGATTATTTCCGTGTAAACGATAGAACTAATAAGAAGGGTTGGGTGTATTCGCATTTGAAACTGGTGGGGTTTGGTATCTCCAAAAAAGTTAGGGGCCACTGGTCTAAACTAAAAGATTTTATTGATGTAATGAGATTACTTTTTCATGCTTTATTAGTCTCCTGCCTATAGCCATTTTATTTAGCTGAATCAAAGAACAGTCATACTTTAACTTGAAGCTAACATGTAGTCTTATTGTTTTGTTGGATTTTTGTTTCAGAAAAAGTCAAAGATGAAAGGAAATAAATCTACAGAAAAGCCTTACAGTAGAAAAAAGAAGTCTTGACATTTGAAAAATTATCTAATATGTTTAACTAATAAAATTATACAATGATTTTTTTTTTTTTATTATGTACTGAGTGAAACAAAGACAAAATTATTTTTATGTTAACATTCAACAACTGTTGTGTACATAGTGACACCACTTAGCGCAGTCATGTGTTTGGTCGTGTGACTCTTTGGTGGTTGTGTGGTTGGTTGTGTGACTGTCTTTAGTGGCTGTGTGGTTGGACGTGTGACTGTCTTTGTTGGTTGTGTGGTTGGTTGTGTGACTGTTTTTGTTGGTTGTGTGGTTGGTTGTGTGACTGTCTTTGATGGTTGTGTGGTTGGTTGTGTGACTGGTGGCTGTGTGGTTGGTTGTGTGACTGTCTTTGGTGGTTGTGAGGTTAGTCATGTGACTGTCTTTGTTGGCTGTGTGGTTAGTTGTGTGACTGGCTTTGTGGTTGGTCATGTGACTGTCTTTGGTGGCTGTGCAGACCAAACTAAATGCTGAGGTCTTTGAATCAGATCGTATCTACTTCACTTGCACCATGTGACTTGGGCACTAATGGGAAAAGATGATGATGCTCAATGTTGACCGAGCTCAGTGAATTTTCTATTTTAAAAAATAAATTTTAAAATACATAGCAATTTTTAGTGGGGGGGGGGGGGGGGGTAGCTTTTGTGTGACTTCAATTTTTTGTTTTGTAGGTGGGGTGACATTTTCTGTCGATTGTTGTGGAGTGGAAAGGCGAAATTCGTTTTTAAAAAGTGACGTCGTTTAATTATAGATGATCCCCCCCCCCCTTACCATCTATATTTAGCAGCTAAGAAATGGCATTGTTTTTATGGTAGTCGGGCAAAACATGAAGTTAGCACGTCTAATAGACTACTGCATAAGGGCCATACGTGGGTGTCTTATCTTAAAGGCCTATATTTAATAGCTCTATATGCTATAGTTGTCTATGTCCTCTGATGAAGAACTGAATCGCTTGCTGGTAAGTATAGCTGGTTCATTGTTGGTGGGGTTGGGTGGTCATTCGTAAATGACGGCACGTCTTTTGTCGATATTAACCCCGACCCCACCCCCCCCCCAATTACAGTTACACATCGTCACAAACCGTGAGCCGCCCTCCCCCCTCCCCCCCCCCCCCCCCCCCCCCACACGCACACACTGGAGTCAGACCTCAGCCAACATTCCCCCACCCCTCCTCTCCCCTTCTCAAAATTGCAGTTTTTTTTTTTTTAAACATTGATTTCTTTTTAAAATAAAAACTGTGCTTGAGAATAATAATCAATTTCTATAAAGCCTACTATTTACAAAAATAGCCTTTTTAAAAAAAAAATCCAATATAAGTAAGCCTATATAACAAGTTACATTTTATTTCTACCATTACTTTATAAAACGAAAAAGTATTAAGAACCACAAAACCTCTTCCCCACCTCCCCCCCCCCCCCCCCATGGAGTGGGACATCGTATATGGACGTGTAAGTATAGAGAGGGGACGATAGCTGCTGGGTAGTCTTCACTTATACTTATATTCCTTTTTTGGCTAGCCCCGAGAAAGGAATGGTAGGAAAAACCCAGTGTCTTGTGGCGTCAATGAGAAGTGGGTGTGGTGGCAGGGGGCTGCAATCAATACATAAGGGTTAATTGCAATTGATACAAAATAATCTCACTTGTATACAAGTAAATGTTGTGTTTTTACACATTGGGAGGATGATAGGGTGTTAATATATCGACAGAATGATGTTTTTTTTTACACATTGAGAGAGAGTCGAGAAGTTATGATGTTAAATTATTTACTCATCGATATAAGGATGTCATTAACACATTGAGAGAGATGTTATAATGTTATTTAGACATCCATAGAAGGATGATATTTACACATCGATAGAAGGATGTTACTTACTCATCTATAATACTATATATGAATATTTACACATTAAGGGATATGTTATAATGATATTTACACAGTGATAAAAGAATACTATTTACACATACAGAGTGACGTTATAATGTTAATTACACATCGATAGAAGGATGTTATTTACGTATCTATATAAGGATGATATTCACACGTGGCTTATTAACACAGACAAAAAAGTAGTTAGATGCCACACTGCATCGGGTGTCATCCGACCTACTGACGCCACAGCTATGTCTGCAGTTTGTAAGACACGACAGCAACATTTCCTTCCAGAGCTTTTAAATTAAGGTCCAATGAGTACTAGGCTAAAATAATAATATAGATCCAACATAACGTTGTCATCGATGGGTCCAGAACAATAAATTATCAATAATGCTCTTTATTAGAATGTATTGTTGTTACGTCTTTTTCTTTTCTTCTCTGTCTTGTTGACCTGTTTTATTTATGTAGCGCGCGGGTTGGGGGGGGGGGGGGCTTCAGAAGTGAAAAATCAATTTTCCCCCAATATACTTTATACGCCTCTTCTGCGATCAGCATACGAGATATTATTAGGTTATTGTATTAAACCTTGCGCATATCAAGCGGTGAGGCAAAAAAAAAATTGTACTGATTTTAAGTTGTTTTTTTTTATAAGTATCATATACTTATCCATGTGGTGGGTTTGTCTAAATTTTGTGAAGATACAAAAAAAATATAGACTAGATCTAAGCCTACTTTATTTTTGTGTGTGAATTGTACTTCATAATTTACTTTAGGACTATTTATTTATATTTCATATTTATCAAAACAATAAACCTCCCATGTTTTAATAATCATAACTAATATGATATAGTTACGAATTTAGCGTTTATAAATTATAAATGTTTTTCTTTGTTTAACCAGGTAGATCTAGATCTAATCCTTCCGTTATTAGATTAATTTTCAAACTAGTTTTAAAATTTAAATGACTAAAAGTAGTAACGTAATGGAAGATAATAAAATGTAAATTAATTTAACTTTATATTTTAAACGAAAACACTGAAATTTCAAATAAAATTATTGTGCCTTTATTTTAAATTAATAGAATTTGTGTTTCCTAAAATTTCGGAAATAAAGTAGTTCTCAAAAGTTTACATTGTTAATCAGCGTTAGGCCTATTTTACAACGATTTAGTTGTTATAACAACATATGACGTCATGAACTGATCACGTGTCAGCATTGACCGTATTATAACAAATTACTACGCTGTCAGCTTAATCCGCTGTATGTGAAAATAGAATCGAATGGAAATAAATAATTATTCTCGCTTTTTAAATAAGATTCTTTACTAATTATTAATACAAATATTTTCGTATTCCGTTTCGATTAAACGGTTTAGCGAATTTAAAATCAGGAATTTAAAAAATAGCGTTTATCCAGTGCACTATTTCCAGGCGCGGAAGAGTATTTATTATTCACACCTGTTTCTTTTGCAATTTTGTGTGAAAACTATGGAGGAATCCATGTGGATCCGGAAATAACGGAATATTTATGTGCTCGATTTCCCCCCGTATTTTATCTAGTGGTGATTCTCGTGTGTACTAAGGGATGTCACAAGAACCTCACCACAGTTTCGACACGCTATGGGTTGTATGAGCACCAAACTGGTGCCTGAAGCCCCACCGAACGCACACCTGGTTGAAACCGTTTTCAGACAGGACGGGAAGACCAGGAACAACCGACATGATGCTGACATCAAAACACAAACCCATCTCCGTCCGCGAGAAGCGACGTCTCGCCAGGTCAACAACGACCACGAAGGCTCCGTTCAGGGGCCTCGCACGAACAAAAAGGTGAAAAAATACAGGGATAAATTCGATTCGAAAGTCACAGCTAAGTATGATATAAAAGCCCTGATCGGGAGAGGGAGCTTCAGTCGAGTTGTACGGGCCGAACACAGAATCACAAAACAACCCTACGCAATAAAAATGATCGACAGAGTACAAGGAAAAGAGGTGTTCGAAGCAGAGTTGAACGTTTTACGGAGGGTGAAACATGTGTATATAATCCAGTTAGTTGAAGTGTTTGAATTTGAAGCTTCTGAAAAAGTTTACATGGTTATGGAACTTGCTACGGGGGGAGAGCTTTTCGATCGGATCATCGCTAAAGGAAGCTTCACAGAAAAGGATGCCACGAGAGTATTGACAATGGTTTTAGAAGGGGTCAAATATCTACATGGGTTAGGCATAACACATAGAGATCTCAAGCCGGAAAATTTGTTGTACTACCATCCTGGGCATGATTCCAAAATCATGATCACAGATTTTGGCCTAAGTGCAATGCTAAAGGGGCCGGACAATCTAATGAGGACCACCTGTGGGACGCCAGAGTACATTGCCCCAGAGATTCTGGCCAGGAAACCATACACCTGCCAGGTTGACCTGTGGGCAATAGGTGTGATAACATACATTCTTCTAAGTGGGACAATGCCATTTGATGATGAGAATAGGACGAGGTTGTACAGGATGATTATAAAGGCTAAATACAGCTATGTAGGAGAGGTAATATGATTTTATTCACACAGAGGATAATTTCATGTTTAATGGAAAACAAAAATAATCATTAGAGCCCTAAATGAATGTTTGACCACATTTTATTATTGTGTATTAAATAATCAGTGCAGCTTTGGTTCTGCTTCTAGCAATATCAGGTGTTAAAGCTGGGGTGTGTGAAATTTCAGTGGGGGGGGGGGGGGGGGGCAGACATTGGTCAAAAAAAAAAAAAAAAAATTTATATATATATATATATATATATATATATAATTTCTATTTTGTCCAGAGTTTCTTCCAAGCATCGCTTCGGGGGGGGGGGGGGGGGGGGGGTTCTGGAGAAAAAAATCTGGAAGAAACACCGATTTTTGTCTAGCAAGGGGAGGTGGGTGTGATCTTCCTGGGGTGGAGGGGGGGGCACTCCTCCCCCCCCCCCCCCCCCCCCTCACCCAAGAGAAACACCTGAAAGTTGAAAGACGGGTCACAAATAACCAAAACATATACTGTCATAGACATCATCATACACATAAGGAGCTCTCTCGAACACTCTCTACCTCCACAACTTATTTTCTTCTCATCTCCAGGACTGGACATGCAGGATTACTCTTAACAATTTTTAGTCACTGACTTTCACTAACCACAGATATCTTCACTCCATCTTTCAATCAACAACTCCTATTCACCATAATTCACTACCTGCCACATTCCTTATCCATCATTCTTCTCTGTACCATCATTTCCCCATCCATCGACATTTTCCTCCATCTTTGTGTTTTCAGGATATCTTAGAAAATAGTTGTTAAAGTTTATTTTTTTTAAATGTGAAGAACCAGATTTAGGACACTGCTTACTTAACACTACACGATTGTTTGAGTCATTGGGATGTAGGCTATAAGTATAGTTCATGGGAACAGAATATTTCTTGGTGATGTAGGAATGGGACAGTATGTGGCATTTGAATAAGCACACAAACACACACGCACATATATATATATATATATATATATATATATGTATATATATATATATATATATATATTATATATATTATATATATATATATATATATATATTATATATTATATATTATATATATATATATATATATATATATATATATATATATATATATATATATATATATATATATATATATATATATATGTTGGATTTTAATTAATACCTATCAATGGTGGCAATAGTAGGCATAGGGTTTTTTTTTATTGGTGGTAATCAGAAATTGAATACGAATCCTAGTGCGGTAAACCAAATGAAGGAAACTGAAAATGTAAATAAATAGTATCAGATCACAAAAAGAATAACATACAAAAAATTAAATGGCTTTCAGACAATATAATAATACTAATACACTATGTAAATGGCCTTTAATTTAAAATCACAAGTCTAGTTGCAAATAAAATGTCTTTAAAGAAATCTAAATTACAACCAAGGTACCTTATTTTAAACATTTTTCAAAGTTTTTGTTACATTTTAAAATAAATGACATAGATCTAGATCTGAACTGAGGTAGTCGCTTGCAAATTTATTCTTTGAAACGATATCGCTTTTAGTGTTATTTAAAATTTGTATGTCTTGTAGTCTAATGTTGTTTCATAGTCATATTGAATACAAAATTGGTTAACATTGAGACCCTGATACTGACTAAACCTTAACCCCAGTCCTAAATTTTTAAACCTAACTCACGACATTACCTGATCTCTAATCTTGTTTAACATTTTACTGTAACATCTCTTTAAATGCATAGCTTGTTAATAATTCTATGTTTCTGTTGCAGAGCCTATATATATAGAATCACGAGACATTACAATTTTTATTTTAGGTACTTCCCTTTCAAACCGATGACTTGAAACCATTGACAGCATGCAATATTAATCTTCAAATGATTTGTCCGAAAAATATTCAATCATTAGTATTTGGGGATTCAGAAGTAGTCTACTGATATGCAAAGTGATATCTGGTAGTAATATCAATACTACTTGAATAGATTTTATACAGGAAAAGTACTAGATACACTTATGGAAGCTTCATGAAAATAAAATTAATAAAAAAATCAATTGATAAAAACCACATAAAAAAGTTTTAGAAATCTTTGTGCTTTTTTTTATTTTTATTTTTTTTTCCTTTTTTTTTACTGTTTTCTTAAAAAGTTGGGATACTTTAAAAACTGTTTTTAAACTTTATAATTTATAGCACTTAAAAATTTTGTCAAATTTCATCAGTTGAATTTTCTTATACTGTCTGACTAAAATGAGTATAAATTTTTTTTAAAGTTTGAAAATGTTGTCCTCTGCCAAATAGTTGTTGACCGCTTTGTTCTTTCCAGCATCTCTTGGTTCACAAAAATAACATTTATTTTAACATTACAGTAACTGAAACTCCATCTCAGTAATGTTTAAACTATCCAGCAACATTCAGTACTTTGACAATTAATTAGTACTTATCATATCTTATCAGTCTATTTTGATTGATTGTTTTGCATTAAAATATATTTTTTTTAGGAAATCATACCACTTTTTAGGTATTATTTCTAAAGCTCTACTAAGCTCTACTGTTAATAGGGTTACTGTTGTAGGGTAAAAATATAGTCAGCTAGCCTTTGGACCTGTGTTTTTTCCAGACATTTTTCTCGGGGGGGGGGGGGGGGGAATGGACAGAACACAAATAAAAGTATGTTTTCTATAAAAATTCCATTCTGTTTGGTACATGAAGTCAGTTTCACCTGTTTCTGTGATCTGGGCATGTAGGGCAATAGTCTGGTCCATTTTACACCCAGCTGCCTTTACATTCCCTTACTTCAGTCAGATAATCAATGTAGCTGGGTGAACTTGATTCCAGAAAGTGAAATGAAATTTTTTTATAGCAGACATGTTTCTACCCTCTGACCTCACTGTCTTATGTAGAAATCAACATCATCTTTTTCCTGTTTGTGCCCAAGACACATGAGGCAGATGAAGTAGAGTTCATCTGTTTCAATGATCGCTGCTTACAAGGGTATAATAATGTGGTGAGCACTATGTCCAGCTGCCTTTGTTTCCGTAATACGAGTAAGGTACCCATCTTATATAGAAATGGGGTGCCAAAATATTTCTTTACCAAATACTGGCATCTTCATAAATGCTCTGCTTAGTTGGCTATTCTTAGAGTGAAAGATGTTATAAATTCCAAATATTCCGTATAATTCTTTAGCATATTCTGAAAAAACTATATTATGCAAGCAACAGGATGGTTTAATTGGCTGTACATCTTTGTGTTTTATTGATCACCGTGTTCTCATTCTTCACAAACAATTATTCAACTTGTTTCCTGATATTTTATTTACTTGGCTATTATAATCAGTTTGAAATTGGTTGGAACATGGCATGCACTCACCTATTATTCAATCTTTCTATGGAGAGTCGGAGTTTTTCATTAGCATTCATTCTTTAGCTTTTTTTCTGGCCAATGTGTTTGACTCTATTGTCTTAGGGCCTTTATAGGCCTAGTTTTATTGTCTTTTTATTCTATTATTAATGCTGTTCAAGTGTTGTATTTTATCACCATAGTCCCTTGTTGCTGTGTGTGGGCACTAAGAAGATCAGAATGATAAGATTTACACACATTCTCTTGTTTTGTGTTGTTGGTCAATTAATTTTGTCATTTAGGTGCTACAGTGTGGGTTTTTAAAAAAATACTTTTAAGAAAAATAAAATTCAGAAACAAAATATGTACCAGTATTGTTAGGGTTGCCAGGTGTCCAGTTTTGAACTGGACAGTCCAGTATTTGAGCAGACAGTCCAGGATAAAATAAATATAAATACTGGACAAGTATATGTTTTACCCCCCTTCTTCTGCTTTGCGGAATACCTGAGAAGGGAAGGATAGAAAGGTGTCCAGTATTTTCGGAAAAGGTATCTGGCAACCCTAAGTATTGTATAAAATTGATAATATCCAGGACCAAAAGAAAATCATTAGTACTAGAACTATTAATATTACTATTACAGTGAACACAACTATACCGTAAATCATGCAGTCACTCAGTTCATAGTCCACTGTTTGTATCCTCATGTAATACATCACTGAGTAGGCTTACGTACTTTAGAACTATAAATGTCTTATTCTGTATAATAGCCTATTTATACGATTTGCATGCAGTGGCATAGCGAGGTCGGGTGTCACCCAGTGCGGCACTTAATGGTGTCACCCCCCAGAGGCGTAGCGACCCTTCCCGGGGACAAACTTTTCAATTTGCACACCCCCCCCCCTCAAACTTTCGATTTGCACCTCTTAAAAGACTATTTAACACTCGAATTAATCACTTAATTAATTAAGTGGAATTATAATTTTTCTCTATATATTTTGCTATTTTTTGCCTTGGTGTCACCCGGTGTGGTCTGCACCCCCCGCCCCCCCCCCCCCCCCTCCATTGCTACGCCTCTGTTTGCATGTGCCACAGGGGGTAAAATTAATTTGGCCCAGAAACTTTATACTATAATAAAGCCACTGTTAACTACTGTTTGATCTATATCAATATTTAGTCATTTTGTATGGTTTCAGTAGAGCTCCAAACACAGGTTCATAAGTGTTTGGTTTTATTTTCTTTAAAATCTTTATTTGCATTTTAGTATTGAAATTGTTCATTGTTTTGGTTTTTTTTCACTATGCTCCTCCTAGAGTCTTAATACACATTTATCTTTCTTTCTTGACATAAAACAAACTATCATAGTTAACCTTATTGTCAGATGACAGACAAAATGAGATTGTCTGTGGGCTAACTAAAAATGTCTTCCCACTAAACCATTCTCTCAGATTCAGTTGATTGATGGGTTAAGTCTCATATGCCCATGTTCTTATTTTAACATTACTTACTTAATACTTTGGCCCACTGGAAATGTGTACTACAGTTAAGCAGCTCTTAATAGTGAGTGAATTGGTCTACAATGCTACACTACTTGATTACTCATCACAACTTCCTGATTTTTAATTTTAGCCTCTGCCCATTTTATCTTTTTTTAAAAACCCAAACTACTATCACAGAGTATAAAATCTAACCATGAATTCAGTTTTAAACAGCAGCTACTTTTATTCATACACATGCAGAAAGTACCCACTTTCTATTTAAGTTTAAAACTTACTGTATTATATAGATATAAATCTAGGCCTAGCACCTAACTATAACATACTTTTTTATATATATATTAATTATTAATTAAAAGGTTTGGGTTGTTTTTGTTTTTTTATCAATTAGGGGAGAATGCTTATATCAGCATTTTAGAAAGTATTTAAAGGCTAGTTAATTGGTTCACCTTTATTTCATGAAGTAAAAAGTGAAATTTTTTTTTTTTACTTAGAAACTTTTTATATTTTAGATGCAATTGCTTGGCAAATTAATGATCATTGGCTCAAGAGTTACAGTAAATCTATCTATTGGGAAGCCATTTTTATCAAAGTATATTTGTTATCTGTGAAATAGGCAGACAGAAGCCTGGTGCGAATTAAATTGTTCTTCCACCTCTCGGCTCTAATGAGTATTATGGTAGCGCATCCTCCTTTTCCCCCCCTACCCCCCTTCCCCAATCTTCATTCCTGTTGTTTGTTGCTGGCTTAGCCCTCTACACTTCCGGTCTGACAGGAAGTAGTTTGGTTCCGACTGCTGGTGGCAAGCATCGGTCGACACAGCAAGCGAGCGGGTTTTTTTTTTTTTTCTTCGTTCCCTGACAAGGTTAAGGCCGAGTACGGTAGTTGAGGTTTTTTTTTTTAAAGGAGGCTGGCACTTTACGGATAGCCTAGCAGCTTGAAGCTTACTACACATCTGTGTATTGATTGCCGAAAGGCTGTACAGTCTTATAGACGGTGTGTGTTAAACGAAATATGGGAGGGGGGGGGTGTCATTTTGTGTATTGGGGTAGGCCTATGGTGAGGGTATAAAGCATTGAATTTGTGTGATAAAAAGAAAACGCCATTTAGAATTATTGTTGATACTACTACACACTCTTTCTATTATTACACAAATTATAAGGCATTATAGTTGGGTTTTTTTTTTTTAAATAAAGAAGTAAGCGGATATTTATTTATTTGAAAACTATGTTTATTACTAATTAGGTTCATAGTTTGTGGTGGAAAGGGGGGAGTCTAACCATAAAATGGAAATACTATAGTCCGTATAGGGAGGATGTGTGTCGAAATGTTAAAAATGTGTTGTTGTTTTTTTTTAATCTGTAATCTTTCGCTAACTAACAGTGATCCCTTTTTTAAAAACACAATGTAGCCTACATGTTCATAGTTAATCTGTACTTTATATGCGTATTTGTAATACAATTAGGTTAACAAAGACATGCATGTGCAGATATTTTCTCTTTGGCAATGGGTTTGGCGTAGAGTTTAAAATCCCTAATCGCGTTAGTTCTTTAGGCCACTGATCGGTGACCTCAGCCTGGGCGTCTTGCAGGCTTGCGTGTGGTGGAGTAGTGTCTATGTCGGGCAGATTTTTAAATCCCTGGCTAACCGCATCATTATCTTCATCAAAAGTAAAAGATAACGCTTCTGTAGGCTAGACTAACTTAGATCAATATTTTTTTCTTTCTTTCTCTAATTTCTCTCCCCCCCCCCCCCCCCACCCCCTTTTTTTTCCTTGTAGGCCAAAGCGATCAGTAAAAAAAAAATACACTTAGATCCAGTTTCTGTTTTGAAATGTAAATGTGTACAGCAGTCTAGTCTAAATCATGGAAATGCCGATTTTTTTTTTTTTTTTTTTTTTTTTTTTTTCGTAAATTGTTGCCACATTTATACTATTTTATTTTCAAGTACACTTTAGCTTGCAATCAGGGTAATTTTAAGCGTTTTAAAAAAAAAAACCCATTATTTTCTGGTTTGATACATTTTTTACTTAGTTTAGTATTTTAGTACATCCAAAAAAATTGACCATTGTTGAATGAAACATTCGGCACGTTCCGGTAGTTGGTTTTAAATTTGACCAACACATAATAATTAATATTGAAAATTGAAATATTATGAATACATCGTACTTTGTGTTATTACTAAAGTCTAGTAGCTTTGATTTTTTGCTATATAAGATGTATGCCTATAGGTGGGCGTAGTTTTTTCTTTGTTTTGTGTCTGAAGACATTTGGGGTCTTGTCCCGCCACTTATGCAAAAAGGGTAAAACCTTAGTTTAGCGTCGGAAATTATCGGGTAAAGTTTGTTGAGTTTCGGTAACTAGAGTTACGGTAAACGATGTTTTATTTGACCATTGAAATATAATTAAATTGAAAGTCGATTGTAGTAAATTGTTTTAATTTTTTAAGTTTAATCAACAAAAGGAAACAAGAATAAATATAATAGTAGATTTAAATTAGTAGATCTAAAAATAAAAAATAAACATATATCTATATATATAATTCTCCTCTTCGAGCCGTTAGAAAACAAGCTGCAAGCGCGACTTTGCAGTCCCCTCTCTTCCTCTCTATCACTACCACCCCCACCCCACCCCTACATGATATGGTGAGCGGTGTTCACTCTGTTTACACTAGGCATGCTGCCCAGCTTCGCTTAGGCTTTCGAAAACATTGAGAATTTGAATGCTTAATTAATTCGCCCGAAGGTCGGTCTACGACCTCAAGAGTTATGAAGAGGTTCCTCCGTGGACATTTTTTTTCGATTTATAGCTCATATAAGGTACCGGTCAGTCGAGGTCAGTTTTGACCCCCACATCGTAGACTTTTCGGCCAACCGGCCCCCGTGTTCTGTCGCACCAAGGCAAGATCATGCCAAATTTGAAGCGCCTGCGGCGCCGGGAAGTGCCCTATCGGACACCCGACAATCTAGATCTAGAGCTAGATTCCTAAAAGAATTTTTTATTTAAGTTTAGCCCGAGCATAATAAAAAAGAATACATTAACCAAGCTGACTTGCTGTGTCTCGAACCCGCACCACCTGCGTGGTTTAATGTACACTAACATCTCCGCTATTTAGGCACCTTATAATATTCGGAGAATGAAACACGTATTTTAAAATCTTAACTTACGCGAATATGCCTATTCTTTCAAATTAATTTTTTATCCCAAATTAGCCAGTTCATAACAAAGATTTTGTATAAAATAAATAAGTCTTGAAATAGTTTAGTCCTAATATAGAAATTTATTTTTGGAATTGATTTTAGAGAAGTTAGAGTCTAAATCTAGATCTTAGCGTCTACGTCTAGATCTAGTTATTGCGTAGATTTAGTCTATAGTCTAGATCTAGAATCTCTAGATCTAGAATCCAAATACATAAAATAAATTTTATGAGTTTAGGCCGGAAAAATTGTATTGTATACATTTCATAGTGTACGTAGATCTAAATCAAATTTGAATGAAATAGTTCATTTCTTTTCATTCTAAACACGGCAGATGACGTCATTAGTTAATGTATAAGCAATAGTGACGTCACAGTTTTATGCGTTCTTTTTCACATATATTAATGCTTTTCCGGTTGCATAAATAATACTGTTTCTCTATATTCGAATACGCCTTTATTTTTTATTTTTCTTCTTTAAATAATTTTGTGGTTATACATTTAAAACATCTAACATATTTTTTTCAACAAAAGTCCGTAAAAAGTTCTCGATTTATCGCTGCCGATTCTGACGTGATGTCCGGCGAAAATTTTTTGCGGACAGAGAAAGAGAGAGAGAGAGAGATGTGCGAACGTGGGGATTTATATATTAGGATTTTACAATCATAAAGACGGGTTTGGTGACGGCGATTAGGGGCAGATAATTTAGTTTGAAACGATTTTAAACTGAGAGGAGGTTACTAAGAGGAGGCTGCTTTCACGTGGGGGGGGGGGGGGGTTAGTGTTTTTAAGCAAATATTTTCAATGGCAGCATTGGTACTGCCGAATTCACAAATTATAAATTACTGAAAAGTAGAAAAAAAAAACTAAATAGCGGCGTAGGTTACGCAGCGGGTCGGCTCGTTAATATAAATATAAATAATGAAGTCAAATGTAATAATTTAATGTTTTTGTCTTGCAGCGGATTTGCGACCATTAATTAATTAATTAGATCTAGATCTAGCTAGATATCTAGCTGCTAGGCCAAGTAAAAGAATCTAGATTACGAAAATAGTAAAAATGATTACAAAATGTAAAAATGATTACAAAAATAAATCTATCCAAATTTTAAACATTCTGTATAAAAATAAAAGATGACGCCAAATAAAGTATGGTTTACAGTACTTCCGGTGAATTCCGGAAGTGTGTGACAGACTTTGTCATTGTTTTACTGTTTTTTACTGCTGTACGATTCCGGAATAATAACCGACGCTAAACTAAGGTTTTACCGCAAAAAGTTCACCCCCGCCACTTGTAACCTGTTTCCGATGTCTAGATATTTGAATATTTATTAAACGCACGCCATAAAATCAACGTATACCGTATACGTCTCTAGTTTTAGGGTTAAAGGAACCAAAATACTGACTTTTTCATTCAATTAATAACATGTCCCAATTTTACCCTCTTCAATAAAGTCTAAAAGTACATTACCATTTCGGTAATCTATCGTTTTGGGTACGTAAAATCGCCCGCGGCTATTAATGTACGAAAACGTTACCTCATTGTCAAGGCTGTAATAGAAGTATATTGTGATATGTTTGTGTCAAATATTATAGATAAATGAATAATAAATGAATAATGTAAGGAGTCACCTGTTTTTCACATTACTAGTCGCGGCCGATTTTACGTACCTAAAACGATAGATTACCCAAATTTCATAACCTAGTTTTTGGGTGGCGGGGGTTAACTTTTTAGCAAGGATCAGCTGGACAAGATCTGAAATTAGGTTGTATCTTTGACTATGTCTAGACTTCTAATGTATGTTTTGTTAGCCTCTGTGTTTTTGTGTTTGTTATGTTTCTACATTGGACTATTAGTATTATTAGATATAGATCTAGTAATCATTGTCATTGTTGATCTCCGTTAAATAAATACTTGAATGTAGATCTGCGTATTTACAAAGAATTAATAAATCGTTCCGTCATTTTGAATTGGTGAGGTTGTTTTTATTTTTTTACTATTTGGGGGGGGGGGGGGGGTGTCACATAAATGGAAGTGTATGAGATAGATCAGGAAAAAGAATGTTAACACTTAACCAGTACACTATACACATTGTTTAACAATGTTGATTTAATTTTTACAATAACCTTTTTATATACTCATGAATATTATTTTTTTTGCAATAATCTTTTTGTATAGACTACTTTTTCTTTTATTCATGCCAAAAAAAAAAATTTCCCTTTTACTTTTTAAATATTTTAAAATGTTTGAAATATTTGCCTTCCTTTCCATTAGGCCTAAATAAAGGCTTTTTTTTTCAACCTCATATATATTTCACCTTAGTTTGTTAAACAATCATTTCCTTTTCAATCCAAATAATAATTTCTCCCCATTACCTCCCCAGCATTGGAGAGATGTGTCTGCACTGGCTAAAGATT